>NC_135856.1:3925602-3955602 GCF_031162955.1 Sander vitreus | reverse complement strand
CAGAGGCCTGCCCAGCAGGGTGAAGTCCTCCGCGCCGACCAGCAGCACCTTCTCCAGGCGGATCCGCTCCCCGCACTCCGCCTCGATGTGGTTCTCGATCAGGATCAGGTCCTCCCCGGTGACCTTCCACTGGCGGCCGGCGAAGTGCACCACGGCAAACAGGCGGCCGAAGTCCTGCTGGGCGATCCGCTGGTTCACGGTGCTCACCACCGCGGCGTGTCGGCTCCGCTCCTCCTCCTCCGGGACCAAGCTCATCTTCTCCGGCCACGGCGGCCGGGACAGGGAGGTCCGGGGCACCGGGTCCCCGCTCACGGAGCTCTGTGTTCGGACCGCAGCGGGAGACAGGAGAGGTTGTTTGGGTAACAACCTGCAGCATGTCCTCCACAGTCCTGCTCCCCTGCTCAGCGCCATCTTGACAGGAAATGCTGTAGTCTGCACTGCGCATGCGTGACTTCAATTCGTCACCTGACTTTTATTCTGCTTTCAAAAACATTTGTATCAATATCATATAGGAAAAAATAAACACTTATTTACAGACAACGGTTTTTGTTTTGTTTTTCTGTTTTACAAACTTTATTATCAACGCAGTTTCATTACAATACAACAAGTATTATGTATTCTCAGCCCCTACCATTATACCACTTTGTCTGCTGTAGGCCTACACCTGACTGTCTTATAGGCTATATTAGCCCTGCTACACAATCCGGACTGTGGTCATAACCTCTACATCTTATAACTTATTCCATATTGTTCTTAAATTATATTATTTCTTTTCTTGTTTGTCAAGCAATTCTATTATGTTTACATTATTGTCATAGTCAATTAGTTAATATTTAGCCTAATAATAAGCTATTGCACTGTTCAATCCCTGCACTTTTGCACTCCCACCATTGCACACACTCTACCATAGCACCTTATCATGGTCATTGCATCACATGGTCAGTCCATACCAGACCTTTGTAATCACTTCACAAATTGTTAACTCTTTAAATGTCTGTGAGTATTTTTTTTATATATGTGTGTGTGTGTGTGTGTGTGTGTGTGTGTGTGTGTGTTTGTTGTGTTATGGTTGTCTAAGCTACTGGATGCCTAAAATGTCCCTTGGGATGAATAAAGTATATATCTATCTATCTATCTATCTATCTATCTTTTTTTTTAAATACCTTACACAGGCTACAGAGTCACCAGTCTGAAGTTCCCCATAACTTATAAGTAAAATAGTTAATTACACGTTATATTAACAAGTATTCAGTGCTTAAAAGTAACAGCATTTACACAATTGCTGTATTTGTTTTTTAGGTAAGTGCAAATGTGAGGTACTTTATACTTACTCCGCAACATCTCAGAAGTAAACATTGTACTTTGTACTCCACTACGTTTGTCTGACAGCTGTAGTTACTTTTCAGATGACAGTTTTCCATCCTCTTCCTGTCCAGTGAAAACCACGCATCTCCAGATGTGTTGATGTTGAATGTTGGTGATGAACTGAAGGATGAATTCTCTCCTCCTTCTTAAGCTAAATACAGTTTTTTTTGGATCAGCTGGAAAATGCATCGCCACGAAGCTGAAAACAGGGCTGTTGTTCTGACACCATGAAAAGTTCTAAAACTTTTTAGAGATAGGTGGTTCTCACAGGACAGCGACGCTATTCAAACACATGATGATCTTATAGAATATGATGCATTGCTACAGATTACACTACCCGGTTGAATCATTCTTTTGGTCTATTTTGAACTGCATTAACTGTAAATAAATGCGAAATGTTTTGTATAAAAGCCTTTAAAACAACAAATTGGAGTCTAGAAAGTGCCATTTACGACAGCACTTTAACGCAACGCAGAATAGCTCTGCCTCCATTTTGTGTCGGTACGTTTCCGGGTTTCCGAGAAGGCACCGATAAAACGGTGTCAACGGCGAGTATGGCACTGCTCGCAAGTCAGGAATGCGGGTAAAGTTTTCCGTAGCTACCTGGAAACTATTAAAAGTAACTCTTAAACGCTTCGTTTTCTCAAAGAAGTCTTGCAACATAACTTACAGGCAGCCGGACTGCGCTGACACTGACAGCTGGGAAGTAAACAGCTCGATGCTAACTGCGGCTAGCTCCGCTGTATAACCGCCGCTAGCCGAGCTGGTAACTAACCGTCGACAGCGAGCTAACGTTAGCCGGCTAACCTGTTTTTTTTTTTGTTTTTTTTGGTGGCGTTAAGTTACATCACCAGGACTTGCCAGCACCCTCCCAACCAACTGCACCGACGAAGGATTCGCCACAGCGGCACTTTCCATTCATGTTGTTTTGGAGGACGAGACTATTGTCTTTAGATATTTTATTATCTATAGATTATTATTATCAAACGTCCTGTTCTTCGAACCAGGGTGAGTAACAAGCTAACTTTACTCCACCTACATTGAAGCTAGTGCCAGGTATCTGTGTTCCTTTAGTTTACCTGGGAGCGGCTAAACAACCTGCCCAGGCCTGATTAAATCCTGTTTTACTGAGCTCCATGCAGTGATAGAAGAAGTACTCAGATCCTTTACTTTAAGTACTTATACCACACTGTGAAAATACTTCTACAAGTAAGAATCCTGCATTCAAAACGTTACTTGAGTAAAAGTATGTAATCAGCAACATTAATGTACGTATGAAAAGTACTCATTAAACATCAACAGCAGGAAAATGCAACATACACATTAATGCAGCAGGAATATGAATCCAGAAACATCAAATATAAGAAGGAAAACACTGACAGGGGAACATTTTACTGCACAATGAATATTTAATATCAATAAAAAGTCAGCTTTTCATGGTGTCAGGAAAACAGCCATGTTTTTGGCTTTGTGACGAATCTGAAGATGCATTTTCCAGCTGATCCAAAGAGACTTTGTAAAGACTTTATTTAGCTTAAGATGTAGGATAATATAAAGAAACAGGTTAACACAAACATTCAACATCAACACATCTGGAGATATGAGGTTTTCACTGGACAGGAAGGGGATGAAAAACCTCTAACTAAAGCTGTCAGACAAATGTAACGTCAGTGCAGTAAAAAGTACATTTTTATTAACATCTGAGATGTAGCAAAGTAAAAGCATAAAGCTGCAAACAAATGGGAATACTCAATTAAAGTACAGCCCGCCTCAAAGTGCAGCTGCCTACTTAGTTACATGCAACCATTGGCTTCATGTCACATGTCGGTTTGCATGTTTTTATCTTGCAGAAACCCCCCTGAATTTGTTCAACAACATGATTCATAGTGTTAATATTGTTTTTAAAAATAGGTGCATGCTTTGCTACACTGTTGAACAAGTTATTACACAATCTGTCCTGGAAGTGGATGAGCACACAAAGCAGGATATGTTATTGCTTTACTTGGACTGCAAGTGCCCTAAAAAGCCTCGAAGCCTCGAAACACACACACACACACACACACACACACACACACACACACACACACACACACACACAGAGCCACGGGCCTTTAGCTCAGTCTAGTTCCTTAAACCACAAAAGCATCTAACTTCCTCATGCAGCCCTCCCCTCCCTCCCTGGTTGTATTTCCCTGTGCGGCATCACGCTGTTGATGTGAGAAAACTGACCTACTTATGGAACGCACTTTCCTTTTGATGTTGAATGGAAAGGTGTAGGTAGGTAGGTAGATGGCTAGATGGATGGACTTTATTAATCCCAAACTGGGAATCAAATCTCCGTTACAAAAAATGACCAAAGTACGAGTAAAACTAAAAGGAAAAAGTTCTGTGGGTCAAATGTCGGGGCCTGTTGTATCGCTGTCGGCTTTGTGTGTTTGTGTAAATACATAATTAGGGCTGCACGATATGAGGAAAGTATGTGATATGCGATAACGTTGTTGAATATCGCGATAACAATTTTTATTACTTGCGCGATAAGTGGATGTTAAACTTGGTTCTGCCTTTCTGCTGCTTTCAGTTTTCTGCTCACATATAACCAGTTGCTTGGTGAGTTTAAAACAAACGAAAGGAAATCAGTTCCAACATTCTTTAATTGAACAAATTAAGCACTAAAAAAGTGACCGTTACCTTTTTTTAAAGTGCAGTTTTCTACTGATATTTTCTTTCAACTAACGCAAAAAAATCTCGGAACGTCTCTGGCGATATGTCGCAGCTAGGCCTGTCACCATAACATGTTGCTGGACGATAAATGGTCCCAGAAATGATTGCGATAAACGATAACATTGCCGTTCTGAGACCATTTTCATCTGATATAATGATAATGGCATAATAATACAGGTACACCTTTTCAAAGATCAATACACTTTTATTTCTAAAGAATATTTAACACTGGAACTGGAAGACATTTTAAATCTCCTCAATAAATGAACCAAACAATCAAAAACAATAAATAAAATGGACATTTTTCCGGCCGCGATCATTTCCATTTAACAATGATCGAGCTCATTTTTATGTATCATGCGACTCCTTGATTTATTGCTTATTGCGACAGGCCTAGTCGCAGCCTTTCGTGTTTATTGCTCAAGTTGATATGGCGACCATAACTGAAACATTTATTGTGCAGCTCTAATAGAGACACAATAAATATGTTTTGTGTGTGTAGTGCTAAAATGCTGAACAGTGGTGGATATTATTTAAAACTTTTCAATACCTGTGGCAATACGATACTTGAATGTTGGTGTATATTGGTTACACCTTTCTTAGTATAAGCACACTTTCTGGTTTAACTTAAATAAGCCAAATGCTGCTTCAACTTTCAGTTGTGAGCATTTTCGAGCAAGACGGCGAGCCCGACGTCTGTCTTGCAGACTTTTTATTTCGCAAAGCACTTGCCGGCGACTAAAAACCCACCTGAGAATTACTCTTGCTTGGCCGCTCTCTCCATTTCTCGTCTTGGCTTCCTCCGTGTCCTCTTTGGTGTCTTCGTCTCTGCCTTGTTGTCCGTAGAGGCTGCTGAACCCACTTCCGCTGCCCGCTTGCTCAGCTCTGGTTCTGGCACGACACCGGCACCCAACGGCAGCGTCTCCCCCCCCCATATTGCCCCATCGCCCTGGAGACCTGAAGACCTTCGCCTCCCAGCGGCCCAAAGCGCCTGTGCTAGCGGCGTAAACATCAGGGGAAACTCCGTAAGTCACGGAGAGTCGAGGCGGAGCAGCCAAGGGAACATACGATGGAAAACCAGAAAACATTTTCTCCATAAAATATGACCCAGTTTCACCAAAATCAGTGGTAGTGCCGTAAAACGTTGGCGCACTTCTCCGGGGAGATTGCATCCGCTCGCCAGAGTAACGTAGTGTGAGAACAGGCGATCGGAGCGCTCAGTGGGAAGGACAGAGGCGCCGTTCTCACTATTACAAGTTAGCGTAGCTTAAAAATGATTTTGAAGCAGTTATTTTAAGGTAAAATAGTTAGATTATGGTGCTTTAAGTGGAACTACAAAGATTAATGAATTAGTTGTCAACTATTAAAGTAATTGCCAATCATTTTGATAATCGATTAATCAGTTTGACTCCAATGTCAGCTTGTTAAATGTGAATATTGTTCTAGTTTCTTCTCTCCTCTGTGAATATCTTTGGGTTGTGGACAAAAAAAGACATTTGAGGACTTCATCTTGGGCTTCTTGGGAAACGCTGATCCACATTTTTCACCATTTTCTGACATTTTATAGACCAAACAACTAATCTATTAATTGAGAAAATAATCAATAGCTTAATCGACAATGAAAATAATCTTTAGTTGCAGCCCTAGCTTTACGTCTATGGGCAGAAAATGAATCTGCGACAATTTTTAAATTGGCATTTTTGCTTGAAAACACCCAAAATGATTGAATATTTACAAAGCTTCTCAAATCAGAAGTTTTGTCTATTATAGTAAACTGAGTATCTTTTGGTTTTGGGACTTTTGGTCAGACACAACAAACACTGGGAACTGGTGATGGAGACCTTTTTTTTTAGACCGATCAGTTCCCATAAATGTCCCTTAAATGTTTTTAAATGACTGCTAATTAAAGGTGGCTTCTCTAAACGTTTAAAAGAAGGGTTAGACCTACATCAAGCTCTCGTTGGCATCATTGTCGACTCACTGAGGTAACGGCTTCAGTTACCGGGGCAGAAGCCGAGCCGAGGACAAACTTAACACCAAGTGTTCTGTATCTGGGGACTTTTCTTTTTGTCCTCTTTGATCCCATTTTAAGAAGCTCAATTATTCCTACATCTGTTAAGGGTTTTACTGAAATGCTTATGTCAGCAGCAGACTCGTTTCAATGTTTGGCATCAGCTGTATCTCCGAATAAAAGAGTGAAGATATTCCAAAAATAGAAAGAAATGCCGGCTGCAACAAGCTGCTATTTCTAATATCCATTAATCTGTCAAGTCTTTGACATGACGTTATTATGGAAAATTCCCATCAGATGTTGCCGGAGTCCAGACTCGCGTTCCAATAGTTGTTTACGTTATAAATCAAACGCTATTCAATTTATAGCTAGTCTTGGCACTACTAAAGCTGTAACAAGTATGTTTTTGGTGGTTTTTTGACTTCATAATGGATTGAAAAGATGAATCAATCGTCCACATCGACTACATTTCTGCTGCTGGATTAAAGCAGTTAATCAACTGATTCCTGCAGCTGTACTTTAGAAGCAGAGTCATTAAAACCCTGAATAAATGCCAGCAAGGCCAGCGGTGTACTTCTGTAGTTTTTACTGTTTAAGCACTAACAGTAATCTGAACCATGCAGTGTTTCTCCTGGAGTCGGAGGTTAAACGGAGTCAGGCGCAGTCTCTGAGCTCACTTCACATCAAACGCTGCGTTACGTTCTCTTCTAGCAAACTTCACGGGCAACGTGACATCGCGACTGCGCGTAAACGTACACGCCACTTTCTAAAGCCAAGTGGCGCGTTATCTGTACGCATTTTGAGCTATCCGCGTTTTATGTCAACGCCGTATTGAGAATGAGGACATGCGTCATGGTAGCTTGCTGTCACGTGACGATTTGGGAGGTGTCTGAGCCCGCCCCCACCTTTTTGGGATCCTACGCTATCGGTTGCAAGGGGCAACAGTGTAAGAGTGACACAGAGACGGCTCGAGGAATTGGCATCACGGCGAACGGGTTGGGTTTAGGAAAAGAAGAACGGGACGCGGGACAACAACGGCACGGTTGGGTTTAGGAAAAGAAGAAAGCGACAGTTGGGTTACTACTCGCTACGGCGTGAATTGACACGCAATTGCAAGGTAATGTAAGTCAATGGAGGCCAAACGGCGTTGATAAACGCGCTAAAAAGCGATTATGCGTCTTGATAACACGCCAATAATGGCGTACGGATTGGCATTGACGGAGAACAACGAGGTCCAAACAGCATCACCGATCTGTTTCGACCAAATGTTCTCTGGTCTTGCTCCGCTAAAAACACAACACCGACTCCGTCAGCATGTTATGAACGTGTCGTTAGCACTTCTGCGCCTGTTTGTAACTGGTATGCTATACCGCCAACATTTTAAAGTGATTTAGCGGTCGGGCGCCTGGTTAGCTCACCTGGTAGAGCGGGCGCCCACATATAGAGGTTTACTTCTTGACGCAGCGGCCGCATGTTGGACTCCGACCTGCGGCCCTTTGCTGCATATCATTCCCCTTCTCTCTCCCCTTTCATGTCTAAGCTGTCCGATCCAAATAAAGGCCAAAAATGCCCCAAAAAAATCATCTATAAATGATTTTAGCAGTGTAGGTTTAGATAATACACTCGACCGGCCCGCTGTTACAGAAGTGGCGTTATTTTTTGGCATTTGAAAGATTTTCCTGGCCTGGCGGCCCGCCAAGCTTGTACACATACAAAGGAAAGACTGACATGCTTTCATCTGTCAAACTGATTGTTGGTTTATGCATCTCAATTTCAAACTGAATGACGTTGTTGTGTTAATAGTGTAATTATTTTGTTGTTTGTGGGTTAACAACAGGCTGAATGCATTTAAACTAGTATCTCTGTGGCTTCAGTCTTTGTACACTCAGCAGACTCGGAACATTTCTTTTTCCTCTTGAGCGATAACCCCCACCACCACCACCACCACCACCACTCAGTTTCTGTCTCTGTGCCTTTCTGTATAAACCACGTCACTGGCTGGCTGACTGGCGAGCTTGCTCAGTGAGATTCCTTTGGTTTCCCTCGGTTAAAAAACCTTCCCCGACACTGAAACAGGCTGCCTGAGGAATGGATCAGCAGCAGAGGGAGGGAGGGAGGGAGGGAGGGAGGGAGGGAGGGAGGGAGGGGAGAGGAGCCAACAATGGGCCCAGACAGCTAACTGGTTTGGGAAGATCTAGTGACCTCAATCATTGTGTTGACACATTTAGAGCAGTTTCAGGTATGGGAATAACATAGGTATGTTTTAATATGGACAGGCATTTAAGTTACATTTTTCTTTTTGTCTTTACCTTGAGTCTGTAAAATCTGTGAATGGAACGACAACATTGTCAAATAATTAGGGCTGCAAATAACGATTATTTAGTAGTTTAGTTGTTTGGTCTCTAAAATGTCCGAAAATGGTGGAAAATGAAGGACCAGTGTTTCCCAAAGTCCAATATGACGTCCTCAAATGTCTTGTTTTGTCCACAACTCAAAAGATATTTAGTTTACTGTCACAGAGGAGAGAAGAGACTAGAACAATAATCACATTTAACAAGCTGGAATCAGAAAACCGATTTTAAACGTAAAAGTTGACAACTAATCTGTTAATATTTGCAGCTCTGCATATAATAGTGTTGCGCCCCATCAGGGCTTTACAATTAAAGAGGAATCTTCAGGACGAAACGGTAAAATGTGAGAACTGCATTTTCAGATTCATCCACTCAGGAAAGCCTTTCTGAAAAGCTCTGCCCCTGCAAAGCATGAACTCCCCCCCACCTACACTCCTCCCAGGCAACGAGGACACCAAAGTCACAAGGATTCCTCCTCTGACGTTCATGGATTTCTGTACCAAATTTCAGTCCATCCGTAGTTGTCAAGATATTTTGTTTAGGATCAACAGACCAACATCTCGAGTCTCTCTGCCAGTGTGGCTACAAAATGAGTTTAAAGCTACTGTGTGTAGTTTAGTGTGAAATGTAAAGTGCAAGGGGAAAAAGGCTCCTTTGAACTAAATGGTGTTCTCTCTCTGTTTGGGTCAAATGCTCCGTGAATCCGGTCTGACTGTCCTCAGGTTTTCACAGTTCCATTTTAAAATCAGGGCCAAAGTTCTGAAACTGTCAAGGCCTCGAGTGGGTACCTGTTTATGAAATGGAGTTTTTCCATTACATGGTACCTGCTCGACTCTACTCGCCTCACTGTGCGTCCGTTTTCTATTGCAGATTTTAGTACTGCCTCAGCGTGGCTGGTCGTCATAGCGGCGCCGCAGTAAACTGCCGTGACCTAACGCGACACCCAGAACGTGGAAGGTGTGTTGTTGTTGCCAGAAGACATTTAGTTTCAAGTGAAGCTGGAGGCAGCAAATAAACACAGCTGGCTAAACTATTTAAAAATGGCGGGTTTGTTCAGGACACCCCCGTCTGTCGCTTTCACGTCACCTTTTGGTATCGCCTCAGCTCGCTGGGAACCTCGACTGAGGTGGTACTACAAAAAGTACCTGTTAGCAGGTACCAGGGACTTTTTTTTCGTAATGGAAAACCAAAAAAGGCGAGTAGAGGCGAGTAGAGCAGGTACCACGTAATGGAAAAGCGCCATTAAACGATGGTATAGTCCTTTTAAAGCTATAGTGCTAGTTTAGTAGTTTCTGTCGCCCCCTTGAGGAATTCTAAGAAATGACAACAAAATTGTCGGCTTCTGTGATCGCGCACATCCCCCCCCTCCACGCAGTTGCTAGCAGCCAAGGAGGACACAGAGGATTAAAAAAAACATGGACTCTTCAGAAGAGGTCATTATCTCGGCTCGAGTTTCTGCACGTGAAAGTCGACATAATCTTCTGAACATGGTCATACTGAGAAATCCAGAGAGAGTTGTGTGGAGCTGATAGTCTTAATTAGCTTTGTAGCAACTGATTTAGCAATGGCTTGAATGTAACGGACGTTCATTAATATAAAAAGAAAGTTACGCACTAAAGCTTTAAAGCTTTTTCCTGACCCTTAATGTCGAAATGCTCGTCTTCCGTCCTCGCTTCACTGACGTTTCCCAGGAGCTGCTTGCTTCCTTCCCCCAAAGAATTTCCTTCTTGAGAGCACATTGGGAACAAACATTTGTTTCCACTGTGAAGCCGCAGAATGAAACATGTTGGCATCCATCCTCTGCATCTTGTTTTCTCTTTAACCGTTGCATTCATGTAAACGGCAAACATGTTGCAACTAATCCTGGTGATCTCATGTTTTCACCTGTTCAGGGTTTGTCCTACAGAAAGGTGGAGTGAGTTTATTCTTTATTCTCCTCAAGCCTCAAAAAACCACGATGACGGTTTGGAAATGAGTAATGATCACGATACCACACTACATATTGGATTTATTTGAGAAATGTCCACCATCACAGAGGGAGCATTGTCTTATTTGTGATAATTGTAGGGAGATATTTTGTGTGTCTGTTCTGACATCTACAGTTTTCTGTCAGATCTTTTAAGGCGCTGACACACCAACCCGATAATCGGCCGTCGGACAGTCTGGCGAGTGTCCGTGTTCCGTGCCGTCGTCCGTCAGAGGGGCCGTCAGCCTTCATTTGGGCCGATTTGACATGTTGAATCGGAAGGCGGGCAGTCAGACTCAATGACCAATCTGATTGGTGGAGTGCTAACCCGGAAATGACGAGCGGGATGAGCCTGACTAACGCCTCTCAAAATCTGACGAAAATCTTTTAAACTCTCCTTTGTTGATCTGAAATGAAGACAGATTCAGCACGGCCTATTTCTCGCTAAAAATGTTTTCAGAAACCCGTTTCGGTGAACTATCTTCGTAAAACATGAGATCGTATTCCGAACGAAGGCGCCATTATGCTCGGATGTGAAATTCTGGAGCAGCCAGACCCACGTGACGCGTTCGTCCAATGCAGCTGCCGGTTTTCATTTTTTTGGGCCACAATACAGATTAGCGCCGCCTGCTGTTATGGAGACGTATTACGTCTCGCGCACGTGCAGAACGTACGCTCAAGTCGGCGTCGCTTCGGTGTGTCCCGAGGCACTTTTTGGACCTCTGGGAGCCGACTGATGAGTCCGACTGCCTTTTCTGCCGACGGTCTGCGTCGGGTTGGTGCGTCAGGGCCTTTACTCTCATCAGTGTCAAGTTTCCTATTATATTACAGCCACTTAAACAGACTGCATTTTGTGTTTCTTGGCATAGAAAGCACTTTCACTCTGCCGCTATAATACAGCGGCTTACAATATGTCCTTGTTACTGTAAGGAGTAATGAAGTCGTTCACTACAACAGACCGAGCTCTATCAAACCCCCCCCAAAAAACATTTGACATGTTAAATGTAAAGGCATCTATCAACTGGTGAATCGAGACAACGCTGAACTTCACTTTAGCAAAGCTTAACGAATGGTATGAAGTACACCGTGCTTGTTTGTCCTGGTGATTTGTTTCTGGAAGTGGACGCTTTGTGTCTCCTCCTTCCTGCGTTTGTATCCTTGCTCACACCTGTGTTGACTTTTGTTCCGCGCAGGACAGTGTGGGGTTTCCATCCAAATTTTAACCAAATCTTCAGACAATCTGCAGAACAAAATTCAAATGTATACATGTTTGTAGTAACTAGTAATCCTCCAGTCAGGTTTCATTGCACCATTGCAGAAGAAAATGATGCAACAAGAGGGCATTATTAAAAGAGCTCAAAGGTTTTACATCTTATAAAATAAGATAAGATAGACTTATTAATCCCACACTGGGGAAAGTCCTGTGCTACAGCAGCTCTGCTGCTGAAGGAGCTGCTCAGGGAACTCACAGTCTCATGTAGGGGGGTGAGAGGTGTTGCCCACAATGGATGCCAGCCTGGCTGACATCCCCCTCTCCCCCCACCTCCTCTATGGTGTCCAGAGGGCAGCCCAGAACAGAGCTAGCCCTCTTCACCAGTCTGTTTAGTCGCTTCCTGTCCCTCTCTGTGCTCCCAGCTCCCCAGCAGGCTAATGCATAAAAGATTGCAGACGCAACCACCAAGTCAGTTATGGAGCCATCAATGCCAAAAAGGGATTATTTCAAGTTCACCGTATCAAAAAACAAACATGTAGACTGTTCATGTTTTGCTGGCCACAGCAGCGTACACATTACATATTTCATCTAACATGATTTACACCTGACTTCCAAAGCAGAGCTGCCTAACAGAGAGGCAGTGCAGTTAAAGAGGTTTCAGTATTTGATTGATGATTTCTCATATTTTTTTCAGTTTTTGCTTGATCAGTTAAAAATGTGTCGTTTTGCAGGAGTCGGCGTGTGTCGTCTCAGCTGAGACGGTGAAGTCACCGGTCCTTTACCCACCCACACACACACAGCAAGGTGCCAACAGAGGGACAGGATGCCTACTCCTCCCCCTCCCCCTCCTCCGCCAGGACCCCCGCCTCCCCCCACCTTCCATCAGGTCAGTGACCCGACTAAAGGCACACAGCACATCACACCACACTGCGACGGTTCACCGCCAATCAGCTGCAGAAACTGGCACAATATATTGTTCAGTGTAGCAGAATGTATCTCCAAGACACTGTACTTACTTACTGTAGATATTCATAGCTCTGCAACTAACGATTATTTTCACTGTCGATTAATCTGTTGATTATTTTCTCAATTAATGGATGAGTTTGGTTTATAAAATGTCAGAAAATGGTGAAAAATGTGGATCAGTGTTTCCCAAAAGCCCAAGACGACGTCCTCAAATGTCTCGTTTTGGCCTCAACTCAAAAATATTCAGTTTACTGTCACAGAGGAGAGAAGAAACTAGAACAATATTCACATTTAACAAGCTGGAATCAGAAGTTTAACTCAAACACATTATTCAATTATCACACACCAATCTACCACAGCACTGTATTTTTTTATTTTTTGACAAATAAAAGAGCTTGACCTAAATCCTGCATTAATGTCACTTAGACCTTTAAATTCCCAGTAGTTGCATCAATGCTTAGTGTTTCCTTTCATACCTCTTTAATTCACCCTACAGACGAGCAGCTTCCTGTTCTTTCACTCAGTCTTGAGGAAGATGGTTTGATTATAATAATTAGTTTTGGCTGGATTGGGCTAACACACTGTATAAACACTCTTAACAAGGCAATAAGGGGACAGTAGTTTGATTTGTTTAGCCTGGAGGAAAAGAAAAACATTTCCTCTTAGAGATCTGTTGTGCAGTTACTTATTCTTGGAAAAACTTAAGAAACCTGGAGTCTGGGCTGAAGCTCATGTTTTCTCTGTTTGTGTTCTTACCTGACATGAACATCAGAGAAGGTTAATTACAGCAAAATATAGAGTTCAGGGTCTGCAGTCAAAATGTCTAACCCGGCAGGATGAGAAGTTACCAAGCTACTGAGTCATGTCGGCTTTCGTTTACACGCTATGGTTCAAAGTGTTCCGCGTGAACCCAAACAAACCAAGCGTCTGGCTACGGTTCAGACGAGAGGAACTGGAGGTGTGATTGCATACTTGTGAACTTCCTCCGCAGGCGAACACGGTTCCTCCCAAACTGAGTTCATCTGAGAATAAAGGCAGAGGAGCGCTGCTGTCGGACATCCACAAAGGTGCCAGACTAAAGAAGGTCACTGCGATCAACGACCGGAGCAGTCCGATTATAGAGAGTAAGACACACACACACACACACACACACACACACACACACACACACACACACACACACACACTAACAGTGAGCTTCTATTATAAAGCTGGTGACACACCAACCCTACGGCAGTCTGATTGGACGAATGCATCACGTGGGTCTGGTTTCTCTGGAAATTCAAAGCCAGACTGTCATGGCGGCTCGTTGAGAATACGATCTCATATTGTACTAAAATAGAAATGTGTTTCTGAAAACATTTGAAGAGAGAAATAGGCCGTGCAGTTGCTGAATCTGTCTTCATTTCAGATCAACAAAGGTCAGTTTAAAAGGTTTTCGTCAGAGTTTGAGAGGCGTTAGTCACGTTAATCCCGCTCGTCATTTCAGGGTTAGCACTCCACCAATCAGATTGGTCATTGAGTCCGACTGCCGGCAGTGCCCGCCTTCCGACCGAGCAAGTCAGGTCGGCCAAAATGAAGGCTGACGGACGACGGCACGGAACACACCGAACAGACTCGAGTCACCGACCTCGCCAGACTGTCTAACGGCCGATTATCGGGTTGGTCTGTCAGGGGCTTAAAATGTACACACAGAGAAATATGTGTTTTGTGTTTATGAAATAATAATATACAGAACAGTTCAACAACGTGAGTTTAAAAGTTCATTCTTGAACTTGTAAATAAATATCAAGGATTACTAACTATAGTAGCTTCTTCCGTAGCTTTCAACCACTTTTTGAGGTCTTCAAACAACTGAAAAAACAAAATCAACTGAGCAAACTCCATCTGCTGACGAAGACTGTGAGAAGCCGTTCAAAGCCCAGAAAAAAAAGCTAGTTATTGGACATTGAGTTAAGATTATTTTGTCAAAAAGCGGGGCTTTTTTGGGAATTTGGAGCTCTATTACATGGAGATATATCTCCTATTATGTCCAAATATTTGAACGTTAAAATGTGTGTCTAGTCTTGCTTTCATATTTGTTTATATTGACGTGGATGTCAACTTTTCACCAGAAGCAGGAGGAGGAGGAGGAGGAGGAGGAGGTGGTGGTGGTGGTGGAGGTTTTGGAGGCGGAGCGCCAATGGGAATGGGAGGCCTTTTCCAAGGAGGTGTGCCAAAATTACGCCCAGTTGGAGGTAAAAACTTTTTTCTTTACGTTATCTGTAATGTGATTATTTATATCTGAAAGTGTCGACTAAGAATTAGTATGTTTTCTTATCACAGAGAGGGGAGCTGAAGTCAAAGTTCACATCTGGACTGTGTGTGTGTGTGTGTGTGTGTGTGTGTGTGTTTTTAAAATCAGGGTTCAACGCTGTTTTTTTATTTTTCAATTGTCCAGTTGGGCAAGTAAAAAAAAAGGTCTACTTATGCTCCATTTAAAAACATCCGAGGAAAAATGTCAAACTTGGGAAGAAAAAAAAAAAAAAACATTAAAAAAGCGTAACCCCCCACATAAAAAACTCCAAAAAGCGCCACAAACGTCAACAAAAAACAGCCAAAAAAGCATCAAGGGCCCAATCAACTCTTGATTCATCTAAAAATGAAACTAGTGCTGAACCCCAGGAGGGGAAAGGACTGGAGCAGGTCTTGGAGGGTGATAGAAAAAGGTGCTATTCTTTATTTTATTTTTTATTATTATTTTATGCAAATCATAACTTTGCAAGAGTGTACATAAGATATTGTTATACAGTTTGCTTTTTTACGTTGTTCACTAATAGTGAAAGAAATGTTAAGAGAGAAACTGTTGTGTGCTGGGGTGGGAACTGTACTACACAATAACTACTGATCTTGTGAGTGTAATGAAGAATCCGTCATAAAAGAAATGATAATCTGTCAGTTTATTCAGCAACAGGTCAAACAAAACGGGTCAAACGGAGAAAAGGAGAAGAAAGCTCCTTTCTCTTTATTTCCACTGAGCTTTTACTTTAATTTCTACTCTCAGCACTCTGTTCCTCCGCGACCATTTTGTGGTTATAGAAATAAACAACTTGTGCAGAATATTATAAAGGCCATTAGCCAAAGAAGTCCACAAAGTATGAATCAGCAGAGAAGATTTGGACGTGAACGTGGTTATTTTCCCCTTATCTCTGGCGGAGCAGACGCATCCGTGGTCGGAGCTGAAGCAGCGAGGAACGAGGGATGTGAATTATGAATGAAAAGCTGGAATTTATGGATTATTTTTAGAATATCAAATATTAACGGTAGACAGAGCTGTAAGGTCAGACATTCTGCCGTACTGTCTGTGTCGAGTAGGTTAATAATAACTTTGACCAAACAATTCCACATTATCAGCTTTCCAGATCGATGATCAGAACTGTTTTATGGCAATATGAAGCAGGCCTGGACAATAAATCGTTATAAACCGTGATCTCGATTCACTTCTGTTCATGATTTAACTTTTAAATGACTTATTACTGACTTCACTTAATGACTTAATGATTTTTTTTTTTCTCCAATTAATTTATTGAAAGCGTTTGACATTAACATGTTTTAATTATGTAAAGACATGTTCAAGGACTTCAGATAGAGCCTGAAAAAAAATCTTGATTCATATTTTTCCCCGAATCGTGCAGGCCTAGTCTAACGTTTTGCTTTAAAATGCAGAAGTACTCTGGTTTGTGAGGTTTTTACTTCGTTGAATTAGCCCAAAACATTCCTGTCTTGTTGTTTTATTACTTTACTTATTTCTCAATTTATATTAAAGTACTATATCAAAATATCTATTGATATTGTGACAGAAAATTTAATATACTTTAATTGTTTTAGCTCTCATCGACCGTTCGTTTAGTCGATCGACAGAAAATGAATCTGCAACTATTTTGATAATTGATTAGTCCTTTTTATCTAATTTTTTAAAGGTGCCCTGCCACACGTATTTCATTACTTTGTGGTAATGTCTGAAGGGCTACCATGGACTCTGCAACATTTTTTGCAGTTGGAAAAAATGCCTTGGTGACCTTGTTTCGAGCCATTCTAGCGTGGTATAGAAAGCCTGCAGGAAGACTCAGCTCGATTTGTGCCTGTTCTCATTAATATTCAACCAGCTAAGCTGCTTGACTCTGATTGGCTAACAGCTAGCCAATGAGAGCCTGGCTATCAGCATCCTTTACCCAGCGCAACTGGGCGAGCTCACGAATAGTAATGAGCTCAGGCAGCACCACGTCAGACTGACCAGCTTTTGTAATTGGCCTGATTTCTCCACTTATTTCTTTTCAGTGGCTAGAGCTGCCAGAGGAGGTAGCCGTTCATTTTCACATTCACCACATAACACAAACACATATGGACCTAGCATATTTCAACAAAAAAAAACGCTAGTAAAAACGTTTTTGTGTGGCAGGGCACCTTTTTAAGTAAAAGTGCCCCAAATTCTCCTGTTCCAGCTACTCAAATGTTTGCAGCGATTTGCGGTTTTTCTTTGTCCTACGTGATTGTTAAAGGGAACTCTTTTGGGTTCGGGCCTTTGGTCGGACAAAACGAGCAATTTAAAGACGTCGCCTTTGTTTTTAGGGAAATCGTGATCGTTCCTCTCACCTTTCTCTAACATTTTTTAGGATTAATTGATAAATCAAGAAAATATTCAGCATATTAATTGATAATGAAAACGGTTGTTTATTTCACCCCTGAACCATATTGCTTCCCAGTGAGCATCTTACCAAAAATAGTTGTTGTCTGACGTGTCTGAAGTGTTTTTGTGATGTCCTGAGCACCATCTCTCATCTCTGTCCTTCACCCAGATGGTCCAGCGGGCGGTTCGGTGGGCAGAGCCGCCCTGCGGCCCCCAGGGTCCCGAGCCGCGGCCCCTCGCCCCCCCACAGGCCGCTCCCCCTCGCCCTCCCCAGCCAACAAGCCCTCTCCACCGGAGCACCAGCGCTCCCACCGGCCCTCGCTGCCCGACATCTCCCGCTCCTCCAGCAGCAACAGCTCCTCCACAGGCAGCGGGATGAAGCACAGCACCTCAGCCCCCCCGCCTCCTCCCCCCTTCAACAGAGGAGGACGTAGCAACGCTCCGCCTACCCCGACTCAGAAAGCACACGCTCCACCTTCCTCGTCCCACAGCAGAGAGAAGCCCCTCCCACCGATGCCCAGCAGAGGCCCGACCCCTCCCAGCTCCGTGAAGCCACCTCCGTCTTCCAGCAGGCCGCAAACAGGTGGCTCCTCAGCTCCTCCGCCTCCCCCGCCGTACAGGCCGCACACATCGGGCAACGTTGCCAACGGGGCGTCCAGCGTAGACGGGGCCGGGGCTCCGGAGCTGCCACAGAGGCACAACTCCCTGCACAAAAAACACACATCGGGAGGCGGCAGCCAAGGACGCAGCCAAGCTCCTCCACCTCCTCCCTCTCCGTCTCCATCCTCATCCTCCCAGCAGGCCAGCAGACCGCCACCACCTGCCAGAGAGCCACCTGGACGCAGAACAGGTACAACCACCTGCACTGTAAACACACACAACTCTCAGTATTCACGTCTTTTACAGGTCACAGGTCACGGCTCATACGGCAGATTTTGTGTTAAAGGGCTCATATTCTGCTTTTTGGCTTTTCCCCTTTCCTTTTATTGTGTTATATATCTTTTTTGTGCATGTTATAGGTTTACAAAGTGAAAAAGCCCAAAGTCCCCCCCAAAGGGACTAACCATCTCCAACAGAAAACACTGTTCACAAACTGCTCCAAACAGCTCTATTGTAGTCCAGCCTTTACTTAGAGACAAACGTGGTCACTTTGGAACACACGTTATAATGCTCGCCTAGCTGCTAGCATGGCACGCCCTCATACTCTGCTTCTGACTGGCTAGTAGTCCTTACCTAGGTACTGTCAGGGCACGCCCTCATACTCTGCTTCTGACTGGCTAGTAGTCCTTACCTAGGTACTGTCAGGACACGCCCTCATACTCTGCTTCTGACTGGCCAGTAGTCCTTACCTAGCTACTGTCAGGGCACGCCCTCATACTCTGCTTCTGACTGGCTAGTAGTCCTTACCTAGCTACTGTCAGGGCACGCCCTCATACTCTGCTTCTGACTGGCTAGTAGTCCTTACCTAGCTACTGAGCATGTGCGACTTCCAACAAAGATGGAACAGAAGTGAGAGGTCTAACTCTGTAGCTAAAACAGAGAGCTCAACACACAGGGTGAAAAGAGGAGCTGCAGCAATGTGCAGTACAACAAAAATATGGTGACTTTTGAAAGTTAAACCATGTAAAGCTAATCTGATATAACCTCTAAATACAATTATGAACCTGAAAATGAGAATAATATGAGCACTTTAATATAAACTGTTGAGGATCACTTCACAGTCTGTCTGGAGAGAGGTTATAAAGGGATCAAGTTACATCTTATATGTGCTTTAAAAGGCACACTTAAAGGAAAGGTTCATCTAACAATACAGTTCTTCTGCACACCCAGTATCCAATGATGTACCTCAAATTTCTGGGTGTGTTCTGGTTATTTTGTATTTTTGGCCAAATGCAGAGAATGTAATAGTAGATATTGATATATTTCCACATATATATCACATAGTGTGTCATCATCACAGGAGACAATGTGTTTATGTAGATCAGTTTCAGTGACCCAGAGATGCTACCAACGACTATTTTGGATAATAATTTAACTTGAAGATGATATGTAATGTAGTTTATTCTCTCTCTCCTTTAATATCCTGTCATCTCTCTACTCAGCTCTCTAAAAAAAGACACAAAAAATACTATTCTATGTTTACCAACTAATCAATCGTTTGACCGATCATTTCAACACTGAACGTGCCGTGCTTTAATATATATATATATATATATATATATATATATATATATATATATATATATATATATATATATATAAAATACATATATATACACACACACACACACACACACGTACGTACGTTGAGGATATGAGTGTGTTCGGTATTTGAACCGTCCCAGTGATGAAGACAACATCTCACCTGGAGGAATGTTCGTCCGGAAGCCAAAGCAAGTTCTGACTCGTTATCTCTGAATCTCTTTTGTGCAACGCAGCCATGAAGCAGCAAACATTGAAACATTTCTCCCCGTGGATCATACCTAATCATCGATATCTGAAAGTACAACCGAAGGCAGGGACGGGATGCGTTTGGCTCCTCTTAACGTTTAAACACCCCTCTTCTAAAGCCAGGTGTCTGCATAGATACTTAACACAGTGTAGTTTAATATTTCCTGTTATTTCCACAGCTGCTGCTGTGGTTTGGGACTTGTTTTCCTCATCAGGTTTACAGTATTTCAGCTCGTGGAATGAATGTGTTTTTACTCGATTAAAGGGGCGTTATGCAGTTTTGGCCATTTCTTGGCTGTTTTCTCTCTTTTTGCTGGCAGGTTCCTCTATAGAGCTCCCCCTACAGCTTCAGAATAGATATTTGGCAGCTCCTATGTTTACTTGTCTGACTCCTCGCTCGGTCAGTCTGCCGTCTCCTCTTTCTCTGTTCCTCCGACAATGCTTTCCTAGCTTTCTGCTTCTTTTTTGCTGCTCAGCCATGATGATAGTGTGAAAAACTCCATCGCTACCTTGTTAGCCGGTTCCTGAATGGGCGTATGTGTGCAGCGCCGTGAAGCAATTCGTTGCATCGCGAGACCTGATATTACGCCGTACTTCCTGATGCTGAGGCCAGCGGCTCACCGGCCCAAAGTTGCAAGGGTGGTTTTTCCGCTCACAGGCGCTAGGGGGGAGCGAGACGACCACCATTCAACCCGAAAAAAGTCATATAACCATTCCAATGACTCCGAAGCTGTTCAGTTAAGGTACATTAAGCTAAATAAAAATGCATAGTTCCCCTTTAAGTGGATGCTATGTGGATAGTGACACATATGAGATGCCTCCTTATTGTCAAAGTGCCAAAACACACGTGTGTTTGATGTGGAAGAAAATACTTTTTTAACTCTTAATTTAAGACGCCTTCATCTACAAAATGCTTGAGTTTTATAGAATTAATCTTTTTCATATCTTAATTATTAGAGAAACTCTCGGGTGATGATTATGCTTCCTTCCCCAGAGCAGATTTATGGCTCACTGGAAACATTTTATATTCATATTTTGAGCACACAAAACAGGAAGGCACTTGTTAGCTGCAGCTCTGTGTTGTGATTGGACGACGGAGCGATTCGCCACAAGGCCTCCTGGTTTCTCTGCATTCCTAAAGCCCTGTGGAATATTCCAGCATTCCTCTTCACTTTTCACGCTCGCTGCTACTTCTTCCCGACTTAAACATTTAAGACCTCTCCTGTTTTCTGTCACTGTTCCTGTTCTGTGCTCCTTGTTGTGCTGTAGCCTTTTTTTTCTGATTTAAAAGCTGATATAAAAGAGAGCTACGTGATGTGTTACTGGTGCAGTACAGCAGCTGTTTCCAGTTTCTGGAACTGGAAATAATTTCACAATTTATAACCGGTTCCCATCCAGACAGCCGTTATGGTTCATAGAAAATGGGTCATGGTTGGTGTTTGGTTTTCCTTTTTACTGCTGTTGTGTCTTTTGCGGTGCATGCAGTAACACTCCCAAGATCAAGGTATTGAGAGTCCTAGAATTAATTAAAGCTGTGTTTTCGTAGAGAATCAAACACAGATTGGAGGAGGCGGTGCCTTCTCAAATGCACCGATACTGGAACATTTCTTGGTATCAGACTCCGCTGGAGCTGCTGGAAATATCTGAACATGACGGGATATCAAATCGTCTTCACAGTATGTGATTTAGGGGAACAATTGAAAATAAACTAAACGGGGGCGACCTCTAGCTCACCCAGTAAGAGCGTGCGCACCATGTAGGCTGAGGCCTTTGCAGGGGCGCGGGTTTGACTCCGACCTGCGGCCCTTTGCTGCGTGTCCTCCCCGTCTCTCTCCCGCCTATCCTGTCTATCCACTGTCACTCTGAAATAAAGCAGAGAAATATTGAATTACGTAAAACGTTAGGCGGAAGTCCCTTTGAAACAGCGGTTTTAATTGCTATAATTAAGGCTGCACGATGTGAGGAAAATATGCGACGTGCGATAACGTTAAATATCGCGATAATGATATTAACTTGCGATAAATAAACAGATATTAAACTGTGCTCAGTTCTGCATTTCTGCTGCTTTCATTATTCTGCTAAAATACAACAAATTGCTGAATTTAAAACAAATAAAGGAAATAATTTCCAACGTTCTTTTATTGAAGAAATTAAACATATATTAACATATAAGGAATTTAAAAATAATAAAGTGCAGTTTTCCGCTGATATTTTCTTTCACGTGACGAAAAGAGAGCTGAGCCAGAAGGCAAAGCTCTCAATCTACCGGTCAGTTTTTGTTCCTACCCTCACCTATGGTCATGAAGGCTGGGTCATGACCGAAAGAACAAGATCCAGGGTACAAGCGGCCGAAATGGGTTTCCTCAGGAGGGTGGCTGGCGTCTCCCTTAGAGATAGGGTGAGAAGCTCAGTTATCCGTGAGGAGCTCGGAGTAGAGCCGCTGCTCCTTCGCGTCGAAAGGAGCCAGTTGAGGTGGTTCGGCCATCTGGTAAGGATGCCCCCTGGGCGCCTCCCTAGGGAGGTGTTCCAGGCACGTCCAGCTGGGAGGAGGCCTCGGGGGAAGACCCAGGACTAGGTGGAGGGATTATATCTCTAACCTGGCCTGGGAACGCCTCGGGATCCCCCAGTCGGAGCTGGTTAATGTGGCCCGGGAAAGGGAAGTTTGGGGTCCCCTGCTGGAGCTGCTGCCCCCGCGACCCGACCCCGGATAAGCGGATGAAGATGGATGGATGGATTTTCTTTCAACTAACACAAAAATCTCTGGGTGTCTTTCTTGATATATCGCAGCCGAAAAAACCGATCCATTGTGCAGCCCTAACTATAATGTAGAGCAGTGGTTCCCCTGGGGGTACTTGAGAGTACTGCAGGGGGTACGGGAGCTTTTTCTTTATGTATAATTCCTAAAATAATTGCACTATAATAATGAATGACTTTAGTGATGGATTCTAAGCATTGAAATGCAGGCTTGCATTTGAGTATTTTTCACTTCCAAGCAGAGTCCAAAATTAACTTGTTGTTCTGGTTAGTGAAAGATCAAATGTTACCGGCCACTCAATAGATTACTGTTGTTTTTTGGCTGGTGAGTGAAGCAGATCTACCAGCCACTTGCGTATTCTACCAGCGTTTGGCTGGTAGATGGTGCTAACTTTGGACCCTGGTTCCAAGGTTGTTGTTTACAGTGGTGGAAGAAGTATTCTGATCCTTTTTACTTGAGTAAAAGTAGTAATACCACACTGTAATTAATACTTACAAGTAAAAGTCCTGCATTGAAAATGTTACTTAAGTAAAAGTCTGTAAGTATCATCAGGAAAATGTAGTTAAAGTATTAAAAGTAAAAGTACTCGATGGAGAAAAATCCTCTGGAAAGGATCCAAAAAGTTGTGTGTTTAATGGTACACACACACACACACACACACACACACACACACACACACACACACACACACACACACACACACACACAAATAGTCTAATCATCTCAGCTGGACTTGTAGCCGTTATATTGTTGGCTAGTTTCATTTATAATAAAACATCAGATTGTATAAACTACATGTTTTGTGTGCAGGAATCTGAATGTGTAAAGTAACTAGTAACTAAAGTAACTAGTAACTAAAGCTGTAACAGATGAATGTAGCAGAGTAACTAGTAACTAAAGTAACTTGTAACTAAAGCTGGAACAGATGAATGTAGTGGAGTAACTAGTAACTAAAGTAACTTGTAACTAAAGCTGTAACAGATGAATGTAGTGGAGTAAAAAGTCCAATATTTCTCTCTGAAATGTAGCGGAGTAGAAGTAGAAAGTGGCACGAAAAGAAAAGACTCAGTCAGTAAAGTACAAGTACCTCAACATTTGTACCTAAGTACAGTACTTGAGTAAATGTACTTAGTTACATTCCACCACTGGTTGTTTAGCCTAAACAGGCGCAGTGTTGTGCCTCTTTGTATAAGGTTTTTTGTTCCTCCAAAAATGTTTCTACCATCACACACGTCATCCTGATCATCTGTGTGCGTGTTCCTTGCAGCTCCCCAGGTGCCCCCCTCCGTGTCTCGTAATGGCAGTCGGGACGCCCCTCCTCCCCCTCCCCCGTACCGCGGCCACAGCTCTGCGGTGTCGGAGTCCCTCAGCCGAGTGGGTAAACCACCTCCACCTCTCTCCTCCTCATCCTCCTCCGTCTCGTCATCCTCCTCCACCCGAACCCCGGCTGGACCCCCTCCACCGCCCCCGCCGATCCGGAACGGCCACTCCTCCATCTCCTCCTCCAAGTCCATCATAGGTGAGTCAAGCTGCATTCATGGTTGTGCGGAGGCTCCACGCAGAGCTTTCGCCGTAGCCTACGTAAGTGGCCTGATGTTTATACTTGTGCGCTGGTGTGTGCGTCAAACTTTTTAAGAGAATAGCAGAGCCGGCGTGTGTGTGTGTGTGTGTGGAGTGTGTGGTAGAGCGAGTGAGAGAGTGACGGTGATTAGCTTCATAGCGAGCAGAGGTGTGGATCTTCACTGACCTCTCGATTTGATTATCATGTCTTTGATTCGATATCTCGATGCCTCAAATACATTTCTCTATTAAAGCCATTTAGGATATTTAATTCATAGCTTTTCAAGCTTCAAAACCAAAACATTCTGCAGTGCTCTCATACTAAATACATTGGATACATAAAACTACAACGCTGAGCACACGGCACTTCCTGAACGTGCAAAACATACCAGATTATGTCAACAGAAAGGTTGTTAGGCCTACGTTAAATTGTAAACAGAAATAATTGATTATGGCCCGGCCGATTATCGATGCAGCATCGTCCACGTCCACGTCTCCATTATTTGATTCATTTCAACCCCTCTAGTAGCGAGTGGCGACTCTAGAGTCATAGTGAGAGAAACAAAGTGTCTCCCCTGTTCTTTCTGACCACGGTGGGAAATCTGGAGCAGGAGACGTTAACCCTCTCCTTGATTTCATGTTGTTTATGGAGAAGGAGAACCAGGACATGAGTCGGGGGGGGAAATGCAACGCTACCGAGCCACGGCAGTGTAACGTGCCACGGCCGAGAGACGTGTAGTTACATTTTTTCGAGAGGTGCACGTCAGGCTGTGATCATATTTTTCTTTTATTGACATTTGTTTCTATAACATGCAACAAACAAAAAGCAAAGCCATTCTCAAAGTGAGTAACAGCAGTCGGTGGAATAAAGTCCCGTAAGTAGTCTCCTAAGTAGCACAAATCTTAACTGAATTTTCAGAAAATCTGCGACAGAATATATTTATATTTTATTTTACCGTACCTAATGTAAAAAAAATAACAACAAAACGCCCTTACACTTCCATAAAGTTGGAGGAGTCACGAAAAAGATTTTAAAAAAATAAGCAATAATCAAAGCCGCAGAAGCGGAGGGCTGGTTTTCAGTCAAGCTTCAAAAACACAGGATCCTACATCTCCCAAAATGCAACTCAATAGACCCTCTCTGCCTCCCACTTTAAACTTCACACCTACAGTTTGAAATGCAGACTTTCTGTTACATTTTGAGGCTCTTCTTTAAAGTTAAGTCTTCACCAAAACCACAGAGGACGTTATACAGCTGTTTTCCTGCTGTGTCGTCATGCTAAACTGAACTTTTAGTGTGAAACCGGTTTAGTATCTTTTTACTATTTATATAGTACTTTTAATATCCCAAATATGTGTGATACTTCCATGTAGCCCGACTTCTTTCCACCCTTTTGCACTTTGCACTAGTCATGAGCAAAGAAATCTGGCAGAACGAGATTTCCGATGTAAAGACACGAAGGGAAACTTAAAAAACCCTTCTTTTTTAAAATGAAGGGTTTGGACTGGCTGCTGAAATGAGATGCTGTGACTCCCACAAACCACTATGTTCTCTTTTTAAATCTACCAATTATTCTCCTGTTGAACTAGTATGTTATCTTTTATTCTGGTATCTATGTAATATTATTCTCCTATCGCCCTCAGCTATATTTAATCCTCAGTCACAGGAGTTGTTAAAGCCCCAGAACACACACACACACAGCTGATTTCAGTTGATCTGGCTGATTAGACCTCTCCTTAAAGCTGCAGACACGCCGACCAGACGGCCGACCGTCGGCAGAAAAGGCAGTTGGGCTGATCAGTCTCCCCAAATTGGTCAAAAAAGTGCCTTGGAACACACCAAAGCGACGAGACGTAACACGTCTCCATAACAGCAGGCGGCGCTAATCTGTATTGTCAGCCAAAAAAGAAAACCAGCAGCTGATTGGACGAACACGTCACGTGGGTCTGGCTTCTCCGGAAATTCGAAGCCAGACTGTCATGGCGTCTCGTTCAGAATACGATCTCATATTGGACTAAGATAGTTCACCGAAACGTGTTTCTGAAAACATTTTAAGCAAGAAATTGCAGTTGCTGAATCTGTCTTCATTTCAGATCGACAAAGGTCAGTTTAGACCATAGACAGTAGAGAAGTACATGAACGCTGGCAGTCGGAAAAACAACGTAATCACGGGGGCGGTCTCTGATATTCCCAGGTGGCATGAACGCACCCACACATTCCTGGGAAGAGGTCTAATCATTTATAAAAGTAATTGTGTGCACATCCCACCTTCTGGCAGGTGCAGGACAAATGAAAGTACTGCCTGAAGAAGACCCAGAAGGGTCGAAACGTTGCATTTATATTAAATATGGGAGTTTAAAGCAGTGTTGCGGACATTACGTTGTTTTTGTTTTAAGAGGTCTAATCAGCCAGGTGAACTCAGAACACCTGTGTGGGTGTTCAGGGCCTTCAGTGTGGCTTTTGTTTCTGATCTTTTTGTGATGAAGGTGACGGTGATGAATGACTATAGTCAAATATTCCACCGCAGCCATGCAAATGAGCTGATGAGTAAAATCAGGAAGGCAGGGACGTTTCCTGGACGACCATCTGAGGGTCACGGTACACGCAGAAAACAAACACACCCGTTTCACACTAAGGGCTCAACCAGGGTCGACTTGGTGTTTGAACAGGTTAACCCACGTCAATCAACTCGGCTCTGCGGATATAACAAGGCTGCTGAACGAGAGAGGCATCAGCCGGACACAGAAATGGGTCACGAATAAGCTGAAGGCCCAGAAAAAGCAGTACACAAACGTGCATGGCCGCAATAAAAACCCGAGTGGTGTTGGGCGAATGGACTGGCCGTACTACGATCTGTGCAGGCCTGACACAATATTAGGACAGCGATATGTTGTTTGTTTCTATTTCAGCACATTGAATATTAAAGTAACCGTGTTTTTTTTTGTCCACCTGGACCCTATTTACCTATGTTTTTGTGTCTATGTGATGGAAACAACAAACATTGTATTTAGCGAGATCGCTGCTGTCGGGAGTCAGTGGAACAAGCTACAATCTAAGTTAATAGGGCAATTGTCCAGCTTGTATTTACCTTCACAGAAGTGCTCGTTTTGCCGCTGACAGACTCAGATTAATATTCTAAGTGTCTGACAACATTATGGAAAGGATTTCTAAGGAGTTCGACCTTTCTGTTAAAGAGTAAGATCCTTTTTTTTAACATAAAAACATCCGAGAAATGCGTTTGCTAAACCCACCAGACTCCATGTAAATAAACGGTAATTTTAGCATCGTAAAATACACTTCATTCAAAGTCAACAGAAACAACATGAAACTATGAAAAGCCGTTTTGGGTCATCTTTCCACTTTTCCAACCATCACAACTCTAGTTTTGGTTGAAATAAACACGTAGTTTACTGATTTACATGTGAAAATACATTGGCTCTATACACGCTAAAAGTATTGCTTTTTTAAATGGAGTCTGGTGGGTTTAGCACTAGCGACTTCAGAGCTGTTTCTGGTTAATCAGAAAGGTCTCAAAGAGGTTTTAAAGGTCTATCTCTCTAGGGATCCTTTCCATAATGTTGTCAGACACTTAGAATATTAATCTGAGTCTGTCAGTGGCAAAAACAGCACTTTTAGTGGACAAAGTTGACGATGCACATTTGCCCCATAGGGTTACATTGAAGCTTGTTTCGCCGCTGCAGAGTGCAGCGGTCTTGCTAAACACTGGACCAATTTCAAAGATCGTTGTTCCCATCAGTCACTTACACACACAAACATAGGAACATAGGGTCCAGGTTGAAAACAAGGAAATTGAGTCAAAACTTTATAGGCTTAAAAATGTTGGATTGTAATTGCAGGCTGATGTTTTTGTATTGTTAAGGTGTTCCTAATAAACTGGTAACTTGATGTACATGTACTTTGTTTGTATTATCTTTCTTCCCTCAGATGATTTTGAATCCAAGTTTAACTTCCACCCTATTGAAGACCTTCCACCTCCAGAGGAGTACAGGCATTTCAACAAGGTCTACCCCAGCAAAAACAGCAAGGGTACGAGTACACTACGGAGTACTGTTGGGTTACTTTACACATCTATCTTTTCCTCGTCTTGGCTGCTTACGTGTACTTTTACATTTCCGTACTGCTCACTGAAAGAGTTGTTGTCAGACAAGTTTGGTTTATTTGCCCAGTAGAAGGAAAATAAATACGTGTGAAGTATAAAAAAAACACACTTGAAAAACGGCAAAAGATCTAGAGGAGAAAAGGTTTTACTCCGATGTTACTGTTTAAGATTGCGCTGTGTGTCAGGAGGAAGTTTAGTTTCTCTCTGTATGTCTGTCTCTCTCTCTGTCTCTGTATGTCTGTCTGTCTCTCTCTCTGTCTCTGTATGTCTCTCTGTCTCTCTCTCTGTCTCTGTGTGTCTCTCTCTCTCTGTGTGTCTCTCTCTGTGTCTCTGTCTCTGTGTGTCTCTCTCTGTGTCTCTGTCTCTGTGTGTCTCTCTCTGTCTCTGTGTGTCTCTCTCTGTCTCTGTGTGTGTCTCGCTCTCTCTGTCTCGCTCTCTGTCTCTCTTTCTGTCTCTCTCTCTCTTTCTGTCTCTCTCGGTCTCTGTGTCTCTCTGTCTCTGTGTGTCTCGCTCTCTCTGTCTCTTTCTGTCTCTCTCTCTCTCTCTGTCTCTCTCTGTCTCTCTCTCTCTTTCTGTCTCTCTCGCTGTCTCTCTGTCTCTCTCTCTGTCTCTCTCTTTCTGTCTCTCTCTCTCTCTTTCTGTCTCTCTCTCTCTCTCTCTCTCTCTCTCTCTCTGTCTCTCTCTCTGTCTCTCTCTCTCTCTTTCTGTCTCTCTCTGTCTCTGTCTCTCTCTCTCTCTCTCTCTCTCTCTCTCTCTCTCTCTCTGTGTGTGTGTGCTCCCTGTAGTGACCCTCCATCTTGTTTCTCCTTCTGCCCTTTAGGCATGATGAGAGGAGCTCCTCCTGCGCCGCCGGTGGGGAGGTGAACGGACCTCAGCTCAGGACTTTAACTCTCAGTCAGCCGACCCGACGGACGGACGGTTTGGCAGAGACAGAGTGGTGAAGAAGCACTCAAATCACACAACACACACTAACACTAAAACCACCAGCTGGAAGCACAAAGTAAACACTACGACAGCACACGGGTTCCACGCGACTCGCCGGTCACCTTCTGTCTTTGCACGAGAGAACAAAAAAAACAACAACAAAAAAACACTCGGAGGTCAGAAGCGGACGTCTTGACCGCCAACCACCTCGACGACTCCTCTGCTGCCGGGACGCAGAGGCTTCTGTTCAACAAACGTATCAGGACCAAACTCCGAACACTTCCAAAATCTGTGCATTCCACCTTCTTTTTTAATGCATAATCATGATAACGGTGGTTTTCATAATTCTGAATAACGTTTGAGTTTATTATTTTTGGTGTCGGGGTTAAAAAATGAATCCATGTTTTCAGCAGGTGAATTCCACACAAAACTGATGATGCCATGAATGTGGGGGCTTAACGGCAGTTGACATTATTATTATTATTATTTTTTGGGGGGGGGGGGGTATATTTTGTCTTAAATAGCCATTCCAGCAGTGCCAGGTGAGGGTGCGTTTGAAACTACTCTCTGTGTCAGTGTGCCAAAAGCGGGTGGAGTCAAATGAACTCCCCAGGACAGTTTCCATACATGTTGTAAATATAACTGACATGTTGTGAATTGTTCCTCTCAATTATGGACGAAGAGCATTCCTAGAAAGCTGGCCAAGTTCTGACCGAAGCCTTGCTTGGTCGTTTATATTTACACTTCGACAGGGACTATTTCCTGCTTTCTTTCTTTTTTTTTGTATCCCCTACATTCCTTAATTCAGAGGTGTTTATATTTCCATCTTCAGGCGATGTTGCACGGCAGATAAACTGCTAAACCGAGACACTGTGCATGATGCTTATTTATGCACTTAAGACAACAGAAGACCCTGGGGTCCCAGTTCAT
>NC_135856.1:3903102-3920602 GCF_031162955.1 Sander vitreus | reverse complement strand
GGTTGCATGGGGCATTCATTGTCGGTGTAAAACGTGGACGTTAGTCCGCCAGTATGGCAAGTATAGTTGCAAAAAATTAAACAATATCCTCCTCTGGGTTTTTCCTTCTGAGAGGGACTATATAGAAACACAGCCCGGGCTTGTCCCTCTTCGGTTTAGGCACCAGTTGAACCACAGCTATCTGACATTTTGGCTACAGGGTGTGTTCACAGCTGATGTAACTCATTCATGGACAGTGGAGGCGTAACGTCACATGAAAATGAGGTAACGTGCATTGGGGAGGTCTTTATAATGATTGGCCGGTGACTTTTAGTTTTACCCGCCACTGGTTTGGAGTGTTTTTACACGGAAAATTTACAACAACGCAGCGGACACAACAAGATGTATTCTTCCTTTCTTATAATGACCGGGACACGGGTGGTAGCTCTACTGATGATCTTACCGTTTGCTGCCGGTAAGTTTACTTATGACTTCGGTAAAAACCGGAAACTAAGTCTTGTGTAGTAACGTTGTTACTGTTTGGGGACTGTTGCTTCGACGTAGTTACATTAGCAGGCTACTTATTAGTATGCGGGGTTAAGCCTATTATTTAAACTTTAAAGATATAACTTGTTGAGCTTATGTTGTCATTTGCCCGAAACATTTATTAATACTTACTTTTAATCTTCTTGTTGTTGTGATTTAGTCATGCTGCTTTCTCGCTTTACCTAGTGTAGTGTTTGATCTTTGTGTTATTTTGCCTGACTGTTCTGTACCAAAGGTGGACAATAATAATAATAAGTGCTCATGTACAAAATAATAAGTATAACACAAGAAATATCAGAGTTGAATCAACATCTGAAGGAGTGTCAGCAAGAAATGGCATTATTGTATTACTGTAGGACAGCTGTTTGTTGTTGTTTCCTCCCTGTTGTCAGTTCATGACTTTACTCTTTTATACAGATTGGTGAAGACGATAACTGCAGACTCTCAAAATCAGATCTTTTAGATCACTTCTTAAAACCTATTTTACACAACTACACAATGATTATTGTTTTCATTATATTTCATATCACACGATATCTGTTCTCCTGTAACTTCCGCGAGCAAAAAATAAATAAATAAAACGTGGTTACCGTCAAAGCCCTGTTGTTGAGGTGGAGCAGCACATTCTTCATTTTAGGAATAGTTGGAGAACTGACTTTAAACCATCAACTCTGGTCCTTCAGAGGTGTTAAAGCTGTGTGAATGTTATGGTTATGTCTGTTTCTCCAGGAGAGCATCGTCTCACCTGCCCTCAGACGATAGACGCAGCAGAAGGAGATGATGTCATTATACGGTGTGGTCTGGACCCCCCCGTCGACTTGTCTGCCTACACGCTGGATGTGGCGAGAGAGAGAGATGACCATGGTTACTATGATAATGATGTCCACTCTTATCGAAATGGAAAGGACCAACCAGATGACCAGATGGATGGATACAGAGGCAGAACCACTCTCAACCATGAAGACCTGATCAGAGGAAACGTGACGCTGAAGATCTCTTCAGTAACTCTTTCCGACAGTGGAAAGTACATAGTCTTCCTCAAAAACCTGGCAGCCCCTTTTGTTATTAACATCACTGTTGGTAAGCATGCTGAGGTTATTACAGGTTCATTCAGATACTAAAAATGATTCTCAGAATTGGGGATATCCTGATGAAGTTTGTTCCTGATTTGAGAACATTTTTGTCTTTTTGTTTTTTCTTTTTTAAAACAGTTTCCAAAGACCAAGCGAACAGGACAAAGAGAAATGATTCCAGCACATCTGGACCTCCAGTGGAAGAAGAGACCGAGTCAGACCATCGGGGGGGTAAATGTCTTTGTTACTCTTCATCCTACCGTCTCTTTTAGTACAAGATAATCTGACTTTGGGAGCTGTGTGTAAATGTGTCTTTAAAGGAACACGCCGACTTATTGGGACTTTGTCTTATTCCCCGTATCCCCCAGAGTTAGATAAGTCCAGACATACCCTTCTCATCTCCGTGCGTGTCGTAACTCTGTCTGACGCCCCCACCGTTAGCCTAGCTTAGCACAGATCCTGGAGGTAACCGGCTCCATCTAGCCTAGCTTAGCCCAGATCCTGGAGGTAACCGGCTCCATCTAGCCTAGCTTAGCACAGATCCTGGAGGTAACCGGCTCCATCTAGCCTAGCTTAGCACAGATCCTGGAGGTAACTGGCTCCATCTAGCCTAGCTTAGCACAGATCCTGGAGGTAACTGGCTCCATCTAGCCTAGCTTAGCACAGATCCTGGAGGTAACTGGCTCCATCTAGCCTAGCTTAGCCCAGATCCTGGAGGTAACTGGCTCCATCTAGCCTAGCTTAGCCCAGATCCTGGAGGTAACCGGCTCCATCTAGCCTAGCTTAGCCCAGATCCTGGAGGTAACCGGCTCCATCTAGCCTAGCTTAGCCCAGATCCTGGAGGTAACTGGCTCCATCTAGCCTAGCTTAGCCCAGATCCTGGAGGTAACCGGCACCATCTAGCCTAGCTTAGCACAGATCCTGGAGGTAACTGGCTCCATCTAGCCTAGCTTAGCACAGATCCTGGAGGTAACTGGCTCCATCTAGCCTAGCTTAGCACAGATCCTGGAGGTAACTGGCTCCATCTAGCCTAGCTTAGCACAGATCCTGGAGGTAACTGGCACCATCTAGCCTAGCTTAGCACATATCCTGGAGGTAACTGGCTCCATCTAGCCTAGCTTAGCCCAGATCCTGGAGGTAACTGGCTCCATCTAGCCTAGCTTAGCCCAGATCCTGGAGGTAACTGGCTCCATCTAGCCTAGCTTAGCACAGATCCTGGAGGTAACTGGCTCCATCTAGCCTAGCTTAGCACACACACAGAGAGAGAAAGAGAGAGACTCTCGCTCTCTCCCCTCCCTCCCCTCATGACGTTGCGTGCCATGTGCATTACAGCGTCAACGTTGCACTTGCTCAGAGAGGCTATCGTTACGTTAGCAGTAGCATGCTGGTAGTCTTGCCGTGGGATTAACTGTACTAATAACCGTTGACACGCCGCGGCCACGCTGCTGTGAAAGCTCCCCGAACGTCATTTATCAGAGTCTGGTTGTTACCCCTCTCCTCCACTCCAGATCTCTATAACGGAGCTAGCTAACTGGAGCTAATCGTTGCTAACCGAGCCTTCAGTTCTGCGTGCCTGTATCCATTAACTGCTTGTATGGACTCGAGCCCGAATAAAACCCTTCATTTTATTAAAATGGCTGTAAAAGTTTTAAACTACAACTCAGAGTTGTTTGAATGACAGAAATCAGCTCAAGGTACGGCGTAGCGTTAGCGTGCTAAGCTGATGCTTTCTCTGCGGGTGCAGACTGATTTGCTCTTGCGAGTCAAATCGCAGCCTTTGCGATTTAGGAAATGGCGTCTTAACATATCGCGATATTATCGCAAATGCAATTAATCGTTCAGCCCTAGTTCCCAGTATGATGACAAGGGTATGTATGACCTTATGTAACTCTGGGGGATACGGTGAATAAGACAAAGTCCCTATAAGTCAGCATGTTCCTTTAAATCCCGAGCAGTACACTATAGCTACGGTCACACCGTGAGTCTTAATGTCTAATTCTGATTTATTTTTTTTATTTTATTTTTTGCTCAGATCTGATGTTTTTGGCTGTTGACATCACCTTTAAAATGTGGCCTGTATCAGATTCCAGCGTGAACTGTTGTGCGGTTTCGAACTGACCCGCATGATCAAAAGAACAATAACAATGACATCAGACGCAGCACGCTGTTGCACTAACGTTAGGGAGGTGATGGAGGAAGTCAGCATTTTCACTTTTATTTCAAAATGTTTGTGTAATGGCAGCCGTGACATTAATGAGCAGGTGCTGAGGAGGAGAAGAATGAAGAGAAAGAGAGACTAATTGGCTATTTTGGCCTTTTGTGGAGTTATGGCTGCAAATTCACTACAGAGGTCTGTGTGACGACTGATTTGTACGTCAGGGACGCTACGGGCCTCGTCAGGGACGCTACGGGCCTCGCCAGGACGCTCACGAGGGCCTCCACCAGAGTTTCCCCTTTCTTCGCCCGGCCCAGGCATAGTTCACCATCTTTCGGGTCCTATCGCACGCGCCACGGTCCACCTCCCCGACGGTCCATGTGGGTCGGGTGGGTTGCCGACATCGCCTTTTTACGTGAGCCGATCCCCGCCCTGGCGACGCGGTTGGGGCGCACTGAGGACAGTCCGCCCAGGTTGACAGCTGCACCGGGAGCAGGGGGCCCCGCCCCTCCCCGCGGGGAGAGAGGGCGCAGCGAGGGTTATTGAGGTTAAAGTCGCATCAAATCCGCCTTGGTTGTTCACACTGCGGCCGCATTGAAAAAAAAATCAGATCTGGGTCTGATTCAGGACCACATATGGAAGTGGCCTGAATCTGATTTTGAAAAAATCCAATCTGGGCAAGATTTGGGTGTTCACACTACTTCTGAAAAAGTCTGACCTGGTCACTTGACCCCAAACATTTGGGTCACTTTTGCCTGCAGTCTGAACATAGCCTATGATGAATGATTAACTGTGACGTGGGGGACCTCGGAGACACACTGGTTTGGGTTGGGATGAACTAATCCAGCCAGAGAATAGGTTCTGAGAGGATACTTTAATTTTGGAGCAGGGAGATTAGGACGGTGAATGTGTGTGTTGATAAACCCTGGATCACCTTTTGAAACTGTCCTTCTAAACTCAACTCTGTCTGATATTTCTTCAGGCTCTGCAAAGGAGGAATCTGTCTGGAAAATAGTGGTTCCCAGTGTCTGTGTTGCTGCTGTTGTTGTTGTTGTTGTTGTTCTTCTTCTTCTCCTGGTGAAATGTGGAGTGATCCGTAAGTTACAAACTGCTTTACAGCCTTTTATTATCAGTGGGATAGAGTAACTCGGTACATTTACTCCTCAACACCCAGAAAGAGGTATATAGGTCCTATATTGGAACCAATCACAATGTTTGTTAACGCTCCATCTTCAAAGTTTCTATATCAGAACATTTGGGTTTACTTTACCTAATTGCCGAAAAATACAGTAACACGTTGTTGCTAGTGCGTGAAATACAGATCTGCATGCACAGCAACCACCAATCACAATCAATGTTGATCAGTTTATCAAACAACCAAAGCTGGCCCCGCTAGTCGACCACAACCTGAAATTTGGAGGAAGCAACATTCATTATTACTATCATTCACTGTAGCCTGGATTGATATTATATGAATACAATGGTGTCATGTCAGTCAGTGTATTTCTTCCTAATTTCCTCCCAAATCTCTTCAGAAGAGTAGTCGCAGCGCTTACTTGCTTCAGTGTTTGTAAAGCATTGAAGTTCAACAAAGCAGACTGATCTCATGAAGTGGCGTATGTATGACACGCCAATCCGTACGCCATTATTGGCGCGTTATCAAGACGCATACTTGCTTTTTAGCGTGTTTATCAACGCCGTTTGGCCTCCATTGACTTACATTACGCTGTAGCGAGTAGTGTGAAAGGGGGAGGATGGGTCAAACACAGGACTTTCACCCAGGAGACCGGGGATCGTGTCCCGCGCGTCACGTTTCCTAAACTCAACCGTCGCTTTCTTCTTTTACTAAAACCAACCGATTGTTCCTTTCCTAAAGTCAACCCGTCTGCTGTATACGGCGCTCAAAATGCGTGCAGATAACACGCCACTTGGCTTTAGAAAGTGGGCGTGTATGTTTACGTCCGCTGTATACAGCGTAGATATACACGCAGATAGCTCAAAATGCGTGCAGATAACACGCCACTTGGCTTTAGAAAGTGGGCGTGTATGTTTACGCAAAGTCATGATATCACGTTGAACAAAGACTAGTTCACATAAGAAAAGTTCTTTTTATTTTCTACGTAGGTGCGCACCCCAGTAGTTGAGAATGATTTAGTATTTCTAAATAGAGCTATTTATGTCATCTTGTAAAAATTAGTCGCAGGGGGGGAAATATTGCAATGTCAGTTTCTTCCAATATCGTGCAGCCCTACTGTTTAGATGTAGCGTGTCACAAAATGGTTTCCATGTTCTCACAGAGATCTGTAAGAAGACAAACAACTTTACGATGAGATACCTGAGGCCCCCGACGACAGAGGAGGACGGAGACTCACACAGCGCTGCAGAACACGGTGTGAGAGGGTTGGTGGTCCGAGACGATACGCAGTCATCCCCTCAACCATAAAAACACATCCAAACTTCATCAGCTTAAGAAAAGCTCTTTACTCAACAACAGTGAAGTCAATCTAATTACAAAGTAAAATATCACGAGTAACACATTTTTTTTAGTTAGGTACTTGGAGGAATTGTGCAATAATGACAGATTCACACGTTTCTTTTGTTTACAGTAAATAAATAATGAACAAATACAAATCTTAAAGTCAAGTTCATCAAGTTTTTGCTTTTTTTTCATTTGATTCCCAATCAAGATCCACTGGTAACAATGATTGAAATGCTAAAATAATAGTGATGAACCGTGATTAATCGCGATTAAGTATAGAAATTCAGCAATTAATCGTTTGACAGCCCTACATCTAACTCTTGGAAAGGGCAAATGAGCGTATTTCCTAAATGTCTACTTCTTTTTAAATGGCTTGATGTGCTCTCAGGGAATCACTTTCTAGAGTCTGTTTCCATGTTAAAGAGATTTGACATGTTTTTATTGCACATTTCTATTTAATATTGAAGCTGTTTTTTTTGTCGGGATGTTTCATTTTTTATTTTATTTTTTTATTGACTGTACCGTGAAGCACACTATGTAAAAAAAAATCTTCAACATTTTCTGACTGTGTAGCACTTTTCTGGATGTTTGTCCTTATCTTTATCATTTCAAATAAAGCTGTTTAAAAAGGGAACGTGATGCTCAGTGTTGTAGTTTTCTCTTTCTGCTCTGATTCTGTGTTTACTTTATGATTTACAGCGGTGAAGAAGGTTCACAAATCCTTTTATTGAAGTCAAAGTGTGAAAGGCTCAATTAAAACCCCACCAAGGTGTTCTGCATCAAACATTTCAGCAACATCACGTGATCACGTACATCAGTACTCCATCCAGTCTGAGGTTACATGTTAATGTACTGCTCTGTACTGTAAACTCGTCTCAGAGTTGGAGTTAAACGTAGTTTTGTGTAGTTCGTAACTCCAGCTGTCAGTACAATTTGCTCTGAAAAGCAAACGGGGAGAAACACGTCTTTATGGAGCTGGCTTTGTGTCATGTTGTCATGTATTAATATTTACAGCCTGTGGTACCTAACTGTGGATGTATAATAAAACGGTGCTCACACAGTTCCAGGAAAACACGTTTTAGGAAGATAGACAGAAATAGACATAAAGCTAAAATCAAGGCGAGAAATCTGAACAAAGATAGTAAAAATATATAACTATACTATAACTAAAGTAGCCTACTTACTAAAAAAATCGACCTCGGAAAAAAAATGCATTTCAGTTGGCGCGCAGCTCGCTGCCATCAGCCAATAGAGTTCTCGGAATCTCTGAATGGCGCGAAAGTTTGTAAAAGGGGCGGGGCTTAGAGGCCATGTGCTGCTGCAACACAGGAAGGAAGGGAGAAGAAGGGAGTCGGTGCTGAAAGCTTCAAGCGCGTGGACTTTCTTTACACTTTCCAGAACAAGGTATTTATTCAAATGTCTTTATATGCTGAATTCGACACTAAGTTTGAAATATTTTGCGGTTTAATCACAGTTCACAAACGTGTTTGTTTGTTGTTATTTAGGGGTTGCTGTGTCTAGTATTTGGCTGGAATTTAACTTTTGCCTCCAAAAGAATAATGGACTGCAGTTTTATAATGAAGGATGTTAGAAAAGGGCATTAACGCAGGTTTTTATATCATATAAAGGTGTGTATATGTGGAAGCACAACACCAATAGTGGAGCTAAAATCACCAAATACTTTTAAATACTCTGTTTGTTCATGACATTTTCCTCAGTCTAATATTTTATAATTATACAAAGCCTGTTGTGGTGTTATTATTTACCATTAAAATATATTTACTGACTGGCTTTCATAGTGAGCGGTGCATTGTTGTAAATGTGGGGGCATCAAATGCACCTTCACACTTCTACTGGAGTCTTATATGAACAGAAGATATGGGGTGGCAGTAGCTCAGTCAGTAGGGAGTTGGGTTAGGAACCGTTGCTGGTTCAAGTCCCCATACGGACCAAAGTATGGTGGTAGACTGGTAGCTGCCAGTTCACCTCCTGGGCACTTGCCAAGGTGCTCTTGAGACCAATTGCTCGGGGCGCCTTTCCATGGGCAGCTGCCCCACTCTGACATCTCTCCATTACTGCATGTAGAGGTACAGAGCATGTGTGTGTTATTCAGGCATGTGTGTAATAACAGAGTGAAAAACATTGTAATTTCCCCTTGCGGGATTAATAAAGTATACATTACATAGTATAACTTATAAACTTGGGTCGTCACATTAATTTATTTAGACCTTTTCAAGGAGTGAAACTAACGGGAGGTCTTTTTTTTGCCTGCATGAGGATGGGATGTCCCTTTTAATGCCTCCTCCTTTTAATGCCGTGAGTTTTCGGTCTCGTAACCCGCAGCAGCTGAGTTTGTCACAGACGTAGCCGAGTCTACAGGCAGTCCTACGATTTCAAATTAAATATTACTTTAGCACTGGTTGTTATAAGAGCATAACATGCCATTTTAACTCATTGTGATGATGAAGGTCGTCCTGTTAGTCTCCAGCTTTCTATGTGTTGCACCTTTGTCTGAAGCCGGTAAGTTGGAGTTTGCTAACTAATGTAACGGAGAAGCTAATGTTTGAGAATGACTTCATCGGACAGGTGTTACTAACGTAGCTGTCAGCGTTAACTTTTTTTAGGTTTATAACATTGGTATAATGCTGTGAGCTAATGGTGACAAGTTTAAACTTATGCTTGATTAGCATTGATGGAAACTTTTTGCTAAGTTTAACTTTAGCTAACGTTAGTGATCGCACCTGTTAGCTAAGAGCTATCTAGCGGCGAAGGGTAACTTAGGACCTACGTTAGAGCTGCAGTGATGAATGTGTTGGCTGGTATTTTAGTTATGGTGGTGGTGTCGTTATGATTAGTGCAACAAAAATAATGAATGGCTAAGTAGAAGAACGCGTCTAAAGGTAACGTTATCCTCCCTGTAACCTACCTGCCTCTGTGTTCTCGCTCAATACTGAACACATTTCAGAGATTGTTGTTCACATCAGTCGTACAAAAAACAGGAAAATGGGGTTCATGTTGAACAAACCGAAGTTACCATTGAGAGAGGCTGCTTGATTTAGAAGAACAGACACTGTTTCACCGGCTCCCCGGTGGTTTGGGTCCAGTCGGCATCTTTAACGAGGCCCCTTCCCCTCCCTAGTCACTACACTTTGCATTAACCTTTATTCTGGACTACACACCTGCCCATGGCACATACTATATAGCTGTATGTATTGTTTATTTCATATTTGTGTTCAATATGTTTTATGTATGCTCCAACCACCAAGGCACATTCCTTGAAAAGTAGCTTACTTACTTGGCAATAAAGCTTTCTGACTTTTTTTATTTTCTTTCTGACGTGATTTAATCAGAGAATCGTGGTATTTCTTGATGTGACTGAAGGCCAGCAGGAGACTTGGAAACAGGGGCGATTCTAGGATCTGACCGTTGGGGGGGCATTATATATATTTTATTAAACCCTTAAATCATGACTTCTGAGTTTTGGAGAAAGAACTAGACAGATTGAGACATGCAGTTATAACAAACTATCAACAGATTCAAGGCATCTGCTGTGAAAAAAGATGGCAACTACAAAGCATGATTATTGCAGCACACATACCCAGGGGCGTCGGACTGAGGGGGGGAAAAGGGGGGACTGAGTACCCAGTTACTGATCAACTTTTTCATGATATTCTAATTATATGGCCAGCACCTGTATATGTGTGTGACTTATAGGCTACCTAGCCATTTTCTCACCTTGTTCATCTTGCTCTCTCTGCCCTTCTCCCTCTCTATTCTCCTCACTCCTTTGTGCTGTCAACCAGAAGGCAAATGTAATCAACAGAGAATGCATCGTGTAGGCTACCAAAGGTTATACATTCACCTATTTATAACATATGTGAATATGGGGTTGCTGTTCGGTGCAGTGGGATAATGTTAAAGGCTTATCTTATACTTTCTCACCTGAACCTGGCTGTTTCCTTAAAAAAAAAGAAACGTATATCCATCTATGGGGAAACAGACTGTGAGTCAGGGTTTGTTCGTCCAGTGTTTCAGTTCTGATATGAATGAGTCTGATGATCCATCAGGTTGAATTATTTTTCATTGGTATTGACAGTTAAAAATAAGTGTCTGGTAGGGAGGTAGCGGTGCTCAAGCCGTTACGGCAGGCTATTAATAGCACACTTTAAAAACTCGTTGTAGGCTAGGGTGACCTTGTACCCCGATCTGTTCAGCGTACACATTACGTTCCCAGACTTTGTGGCTCTTACTTTCAACATGTGAAAATAAGAAAAACTCACTTTCACAGCATTGTGAGACAAAGTAAAACAGAAATAAGACAAGAAAATAAAGAATCATGCCTAAATATAATTTTTTTTTTTGTATTACAAGTTTCCTGAAATTGTTTAAATATGTAAATGAGGCATTATAATGCTAACCTTTGGTACATTTAAGAGAAATCTACAGACACAAATGTATGAAGTGTAATAAAAACATAATGGTTTCTTTCCTCTAGTCTGAAAGGAGAGAATAGTTTCAGCACAATACCTCCTCTGGGTTTTCCTTCTGAGAGGGACTATATAGAAACACAGCCCGGGCTTGTCCCTCTTCGGTTTAGGCACCAGTTGAACCACAGCTATCTGACATTTTGGCTACAGGGTGTGTTCACAGCTGATGTAACTCATTCATGGACAGTGGAGGCGTAACGTCACATGAAAATGAGGTAACGTGCATTGGGGAGGTCTTTATAATGATTGGCCGGTGACTTTTAGTTTTACCCGCCACTGGTTTGGAGTGTTTTTACACGGAAAATTTGCAACAAGATTTATTCTTCCTTTCTTATAATGACCGGGACACGGGTGGTAGCTCTACTGATGATCTTACCGTTTGCTGCGGGTAAGTTTACTTATGACTTCGGTAAAAACCGGAAACTAAGTCTTGTGTAGTAACGTTGTTACTGTTTGGGGAGTGTTGCTTCGACGTAGTTACATTAGCAGGCTACTTATTAGTATGCGGGGTTAAGCCTATTATTTAAACTTTAAAGATATAACTTGTTGAGCTTATGTTGTCATTTGCCAGAAACATTTATTAATACTTACTTTTAATCTTCTTGTTGTTGTGATTTAGTCATGCTGCTTTCTCGCTTTACCTAGTGTAGTGTTTGATCTTTGTGTTATTTTGCCTGACTGTTCTGTACCAAAGGTGGACAATAATAAGTGCTCATGTACAAAATAATAAGTATAACACAAGAAATATCAGAGTTGAATCAACATCTGAAGGAGTGTCAGCAAGAAATGGCATTATTGTATTACTGTAGGACAGCTGTTTGTTGTTGTTTCCTCCCTGTTGTCAGTTCATGACTTTACTCTTTTATACAGATTGGTGAAGACGATAACTGCAGACTCTCAAAATCAGATCTTTTAGATCACTTCTTAAAACCTATTTTACACAACTACACAATGATTATTGTTTTCATTATATTTCATATCACACGATATCTGTTCTCCTGTAACTTCCGCGAGCAAAAAATAAATAAATAAAACGTGGTTACCGTCAAAGCCCTGTTGTTGAGGTGGAGCAGCACATTCTTCATTTTAGGAATAGTTGGAGAACTGACTTTAAACCATCAGCTCTGGTCCTTCAGAGGTGTTAAAGCTGTGTGAATGTTATGTCTGTTTCTCCAGGAGGGCATCGTCTCACCTGCCCTCAGACGATAGACGCAGCAGAAGGAGATGATGTCATTATACGGTGTGGTCTGGACCCCCCCGTCGACTTGTCTGCCTACACGCTGGATGTGGCGAGAGAGAGAGATGACCATGGTTACTATGATAATGATGTCCACTCTTATCGAAATGGAAAGGACCAACCAGATGACCAGATGGATGGATACAGAGGCAGAACCACTCTCAACCATGAAGACCTGATCAGAGGAAACGTGACGCTGAAGATCTCTTCAGTAACTCTTTCCGACAGTGGAAAGTACATAGTCTTCCTCAAAAACCTGGCAGCCCCTTTTGTTATTAACATCACTGTTGGTAAGCATGCTGAGGTTATTACAGGTTCATTCAGATACTAAAAATGATTCTCAGAATTGGGGATATCCTGATGAAGTTTGTTCCTGATTTGAGAACATTTTTGTCTTTTTGTTTTTTCTTTTTTAAAACAGTTTCCAAAGACCAAGCGAACAGGACAAAGAGAAATGATTCCAGCACATCTGGACCTCCAGTAGAAGAAGAGACCGAGTCAGACCATCGGGGGGGTAAATGTCTTTGTTACTCTTCATCCTCTATCCCCCAGAGTTAGATAAGTCCAGACATACCCTTCTCATCTCCGTGCGTGTCGTAACTCTGTCTGATGCCCCCACCGTTAGCCTAGCTTAGCACAGATCCTGGAGGTAACTGGCACCATCTAACCTAGCTTAGCACATATCCTGGAGGTAACTGGCTCCATCTAGCCTAGCTTAGCCCAGATCCTGGAGGTAACTGGCTCCATCTAGCCTAGCTTAGCACAGATCCTGGAGGTAACTGGCTCCATCTAGCCTAGCTTAGCCCAGATCCTGGAGGTAACTGGCTCCATCTATCCTAGCTTAGCACAGATCCTGGAGGTAACCGGCTCCATCTAGCCTAGCTTAGCACAGATCCTGGAGGTAACTGGCTCCATCTAGCCTAGCTTAGCACAGATCCTGGAGGTAACTGGCTCCATCTAGCCTAGCTTAGCACACACACAGAGAGAGAGAGAGACTCTCGCTCTCTCCCCTCCCTCCCCTCATGACGTTGCGTGCCATGTGCATTACAGCGTCAACGTTGCACTTGCTCAGAGAGGCTATCGTTACGTTAGCAGTAGCATGCTGGTAGTCTTGCCGTGGGATTAACTGTACTAATAACCGTTGACACGCCGCGGCCACGCTGCTGTGAAAGCTCCCCGAACGTCATTTATCAGAGTCTGGTTGTTACCCCTCTCCTCCACTCCAGATCTCTATAACGGAGCTAGCTAACTGGAGCTAATCGTTGCTAACCGAGCCTTCAGTTCTGCGTGCCTGTATCCATTAACTGCTTGTATGGACTCGAGCCCGAATAAAACCCTTCATTTTATTAAAATGGCTGTAAAAGTTTTAAACTACAACTCAGAGTTGTTTGAATGACAGAAATCAGCTCAAGGTACGGCGTAGCGTTAGCGTGCTAAGCTGATGCTTTCTCTGCGGGTGCAGACTGATTTGCTCTTGCGAGTCAAATCGCAGCCTTTGCGATTTAGGAAATGGCGTCTTAACATATCGCGATATTATCGCAAATGCAATTAATCGTTCAGCCCTAGTTCCCAGTATGATGACAAGGGTATGTATGACCTTATGTAACTCTGGGGGATACGGTGAATAAGACAAAGTCCCAATAAGTCAGCATGTTCCTTTAAATCCCGAGCAGTACACTATAGCTAGTACACTGTGAGTCTTAATGTCTAATTCTGATTTATTTTTTTTATTTTATTTTTTGCTCAGATCTGATGTTTTTGGCTGTTGACATCACCTTTAAAATGTGGCCTGTATCAGATTCCAGCGTGAACTGTGTGCGGTTTCGAACTGACCCGCATGATCAAAAGAACAGTAACAATAACAATGACATCAGACGCAGCACGCTGTTGCACTAACGTTAGGGAGGTGATGGAGGAAGTCAGCATTTTCACTTTTATTTCAAAATGTTTGTGTAATGGCAGCCGTGACATTAATGAGCAGGTGCTGAGGAGGAGAAGAATGAAGAGAAAGAGAGACTAATTGGCTATTTTGGCCTTTTGTGGAGTTATGGCTGCAAATTCACTACAGAGGTCTGTGTGACGACTGATTTGTACGTCAGGATGCTACGGGCCTCGTCAGGACGCTACGGGCCTCGTCAGGACGCTACGGGCCTCGTCAGGACGCTACGGGCCTCGTCAGGACGCTACGGGCCTCCACCAGAGTTTCCCCTTTCTTCGCCCGGCCCAGGCATAGTTCACCATCTTTCGGGTCCTATCGCACGCGCTCACGGTCCACCTCCCCGACGGTCCATGTGGGTCGGGTGGGTTGCCGACATCGCCTTTTTACGTGAGCCGATCCCCGCCCTGGCGACGCGGTTGGGGCGCACTGAGGACAGTCCGCCCAGGTTGACAGCTGCACCGGGAGCAGGGGGCCCCGCCCCGCCCCTCCCCGCGGGGAGAGAGGGCGCAGCGAGGGTTATTGAGGTTAAAGTCGCATCAAATCCGCCTTGGTTGTTCACACTGCGGCCGCATTGAAAAAAAAATCAGATCTGGGTCTGATTCAGGACCACATATGGAAGTGGCCTGAATCTGATTTTGAAAAAATCCAATCTGGGCAAGATTTGGGTGTTCACACTACTTCTGAAAAAGTCTGACCTGGTCACTTGACCCCAAACATTTGGGTCACTTTTGCCTGCAGTCTGAACATAGCCTATGATGAATGATTAACTGTGACGTGGGGGACCTCGGAGACACACTGGTTTGGGTTGGGATGAACTAATCCAGCCAGAGAATAGGTTCTGAGAGGATACTTTAATTTTGGAGCAGGGAGATTAGGACGGTGAATGTGTGTGTTGATAAACCCTGGATCACCTTTTGAAACTGTCCTTCTAAACTCAACTCTGTCTGATATTTCTTCAGGCTCTGCAAAGGAGGAATCTGTCTGGAAAATAGTGGTTCCCAGTGTCTGTGTTGCTGCTGCTGTTGTTGTTGTTGTTGTTGTTCTTCTTCTCCTGGTGAAATGTGGAGTGATCCGTAAGTTACAAACTGCTTTACAGCCTTTTATTATCAGTGGGATAGAGTAACTCGGTACATTTACTCCTCAACACCCAGAAAGAGGTATATAGGTCCTATATTGGAACCAATCACAATGTTTGTTAACGCTCCATCTTCAAAGTTTCTATATCAGAACATTTGGGTTTACTTTACCTAATTGCCGAAAAATACAGTAACACGTTGTTGCTAGTGCGTGAAATACAGATCTGCATGCACAGCAACCACCAATCACAATCAATGTTGATCAGTTTATCAAACCTGAAATTTGGAGGAAGCAACATTCATTATTACTATCATTCACTGTAGCCTGGATTGATATTATATGAATACAATGGTGTCATGTCAGTCAGTTTATTTCTTCCTAATTTCCTCCCAAATCTCTTCAGAAGAGTAGTCGCAGCGCTTACTTGCTTCAGTGTTTGTAAAGCATTGAAGTTCAACAAAGCAGACTGATCTCATGAAGTGGCGTATGTATGACACGCCAATCCGTACGCCATTATTGGCGCGTTATCAAGACGCATACTTGCTTTTTAGCGTGTTTATCAACGCCGTTTGGCCTCCATTGACTTACATTACGCTGTAGCGAGTAGTGTGAAAGGGGGAGGATGGGTCAAACACAGGACTTTCACCCAGGAGACCGGGGATCGTGTCCCGCGCGTCACGTTTCCTAAACTCAACCGTCGCTTTCTTCTTTTACTAAAACCAACCGATTGTTCCTTTCCTAAAGTCAACCCGTCTGCTGTATACGGCGCTCAAAATGCGTGCAGATAACACGCCACTTGGCTTTAGAAAGTGGGCGTGTATGTTTACGTCCGCTGTATACAGCGTAGATATACACGCAGATAGCTCAAAATGCGTGCAGATAACACGCCACTTGGCTTTAGAAAGTGGGCGTGTATGTTTACGCAAAGTCATGATATCACGTTGAACAAAGACTAGTTCACATAAGAAAAGTTCTTTTTATTTTCTACGTAGGTGCGCACCCCAGTAGTTGAGAATGATTTAGTATTTCTAAATAGAGCTATTTATGTCATCTTGTAAAAATTAGTCGCAGGGGGGGAATATTGCAATGTCAGTTTCTTCCAATATCGTGCAGCCCTACTGTTTAGATGTAGCGTGTCACAAAATGGTTTCCATGTTCTCACAGAGATCTGTAAGAAGACAAACAACTTTACGATGAGATACCTGAGGCCCCCGACGACAGAGGAGGACGGAGACCCACACAGCGCTGCAGAACACGGTGTGAGAGGGTTGGTGGTCCGAGACGATACGCAGTCATCCCCTCAACCATAAAAACACATCCAAACTTCATCAGCTTAAGAAAAGCTCTTTACTCAACAACAGTGAAGTCAATCTAATTACAAAGTAAAATATCACGAGTAACACATTTTTTTAGTTAGGTACTTGGAGGAATTGTGCAATAATGACAGATTCACACGTTTCTTTTGTTTACAGTAAATAAATAATGAACAAATACAAATCTTAAAGTCAAGTTCATCAAGTTTTTGCTTTTTTTCATTTGATTCCCAATCAAGATCCACTGGTAACAATGATTGAAATGCAAAATAATAGTGATGAACCGTGATTAATCGCGATTAAGTATAGAAATTCAGCAATTAATCGTTTGACAGCCCTACATCTAACTCTTGGAAAGGGCAAATGAGCGTATTTCCTAAATGTCTACTTCTTTTTAAATGGCTTGATGTGCTCTCAGGGAATCACTTTCTAGAGTCTGTTTACATGTTAAAGAGATTTGACATGTTTTTATTGCACATTTCTATTTAATATTGAAGCTGTTTTTTTGTCGGGATGTTTCATTTTTTATTTTATTTTTTATTGACTGTACCGTGAAGCACACTATGTAAAAAAAAATCTTCAACATTTTCTGACTGTGTAGCACTTTTCTGGATGTTTGTCCTTATCTTTATCATTTCAAATAAAGCTGTTTAAAAAGGGAACGTGATGCTCAGTGTTGTAGTTTTCTCTTTCTGCTCTGATTCTGTGTTTACTTTATGATTTACAGCGGTGAAGAAGGTTCACAAATCCTTTTATTGAAGTCAAAGTGTGAAAGGCTCAATTAAAACCCCACCAAGGTGTTCTGCATCAAACATTTCAGCAACATCACGTGATCACGTACATCAGTACTCCATCCAGTCTGAGGTTACATGTTAATGTACTGCTCTGTACTGTAAACTCGTCTCAGAGTTGGAGTTAAACGTAGTTTTGTGTAGTTCGTAACTCCAGCTGTCAGTACAATTTGCTCTGAAAAGCAAACGGGGAGAAACACGTCTTTATGGAGCTGGCTTTGTGTCATGTTGTCATGTATTAATATTTACAGCCTGTGGTACCTAACTGTGGATGTATAATAAAACGGTGCTCACACAGTTCCAGGAAAACACGTTTTAGGAAGATAGACAGAAATAGACATAAAGCTAAAATCAAGGCAGAAATCTGAACAAAGATAGTAAAATATATAACTATACTATAACTAAAGTAGCCTACTTACTAAAA
>NC_135856.1:3825252-3853102 GCF_031162955.1 Sander vitreus | reverse complement strand
GCCGTGTTTGCCATCGTTGCTGCTTTTGTCCACTGATTCCCCCTGTTCTCAGGCTACACTCTTCACAGCACTTGAACAAAAATTCACTTTGGAATCATGTTTGTAGGTGTTAACCTAACATTCTTCCCCCAACATTTCCTTGGCCTAGCCAGGGATACCCTCGCCCGATACTCAGACTACCCAGACGCTTACACCCTATGAAACACAGTTTCATCAATTGGGATCTCTCATCTCCTTGGTCGCAGTTATTATATTCTTATTTATTATCTGGGAGGCTTTTGCCGCCAAACGTGAAGTTCTAGCAGTAGAGCTGACTGCGATAAACGTGGAGTGATTACACGGCTGCCCTCCCCCCTATCACACATTTGAGGAGCCTGCTTTTGTCCAAGTTCAATCAAACTAACGAGAAAGGGAGGAGTTGAACCCCCATAGGCTGGTTTCAAGCCAACCACATGACCGCTCTGTCACTTTCTTCATAAGATACTAGTAAAATAGCTATTACACTGCTTTGTCAAGGCAGAGTCGTGGGTTGAACCCCCGCGTATCTTATTTTACTAATGGCCCACCCCTCACAGCTCGGTTTTCAAGATGCAGCTTCACCTGTCATAGAAGAACTTCTTCATTTCCACGACCACGCCTTAATAATCGTGTTCCTGATCAGCACGCTAGTACTTTACATTATTGTGGCCATGGTCACCACTAAACTTACCAATAAATATATCTAACCTGTTAACATGGGAGCCGAAATAAAAACTGACGCGACACGCTCACGCCACGCAGCCAGCGTGCAGGCGGCCTAAGACACAGAAACATGGGAAATGGGACTCAGGTTATTACAGGTTGTAGTTCCTTTGAATGTTAGATTCTTGTATTTACAGCTGTTAGTTAAAGGAATAGTTCAGCACGTTGGATTATGGTTATCTGCTTTCCTGCTGACAGAGTTAAAGTTGTGCCGTCTTCAGACATAACGGAGCGAGTTCCTCCACGTGAACCGTAAATGAACCCGTCTGTTATTTCTCTCCAGGTGACGACAACGACTGTAACCGCGGCGCCGGCCTGCTGGGCTCTCCGCCCAAACAGAGCAAGCCGGCCGCGGCGTCGCCCAGGAAGCTCGGCTTCGACGAGAACTCGCCGCTCTTAGCTCGGCGGCGGCTGGTCCCGCCCTCATCACCCAGGCGACCGGTCTCGCCCACCGCCGCGGCGTCCCCGAGGCGCCACGTCACGCCTGCTGGACGCCAGGCCCGCCAAAACTCAGAGGGGATGTCGCCCGCCGACAGTAAGAGGATCTTATTTGTTTGAAAAGTTGCATTTTTATCAGCAAAACTCCAAGTTAGTGCTGCTGTTATCATCAGAGGTGGACGACTCGAGTCACAGATTTGAGACTTTGACTTGTCGCCTTTTTCCATCAGCGTTTAAATGTTTAAAAAACTGTTCAAAGGGTTCACCCTTTTCCGTTCTGTCCACGTTTCTCCCCCAGAGTCGAGGTTTCTGAGCGTGAAGCAGGCACTCCACACGGCCGTCCCCGAGCGACTGCTGTCCCGGGAGACGGAGCGGGCGGCCATCCGCTCCTTCCTGGAGGAGAAGGCCCTGCAGCGGCTCCCCGGCAGCCTGTACATCTCCGGGGCTCCGGGCACCGGCAAGACGGCCTGCCTCAACTGTGTGCTGCAGGAGATGAAGGTACTTTAGTGGTCGGAATAATACCAGAAGTATCTGAACTAGTGCTGTCAGTTAAACGCGTTATTAACGGCGTTAACGCAAACCCATTTTAACGGCGTACTTTTTTTTTTTTTAGCGCGAGATTAACGTTCTTTTTGGCCTAGCAAACTTTGTGGTTTTGTTCACATGCTGTTGCAACAACTAGTAACGTTAGAAAAACTACAACACCACACCAGATCTAGCTAGACCGGAAACCAAACAACAGGCACGCCGCACACACTTGTTTGGGCTTGCGAGCCGGCCAAAGAGTAGTAGGCTAACGTTACGTTTTGAGTGGATGGCGAACGCGAGACGCCGAAATGGATGCCGATAAGATTCTGAATGGAAAGTTTACTTTTAAAAAGTTGCCAAATGGTTCAATTGACAAGACCAAAGTGATCTGTGTGTTTGGTCGTTGTGAACTGAGCTCTCATCGCAGCACGTCCAGTCTGAAATACCACTTGATGGCCGAGCACGCGGCTGATGGCCAAGCACACGGCTGATGGCCAATTCTCCCCCCCCCTCGTCAAAGCCAGGCGACAAAAGCACAAAGCAAGTCGATCCACTTTTCCATGTTGAGAGCATTAAAATGAGAAAATGGGACAAAAATAAATGTAGGGACATTTAGAATAGATAAAAATGTGCGATTAATTGCGAGTTAACTATGACATTAATCGTGATTAAATATTTTAATCGTTTGACATCACTAATCTGAACGTCTGAATGAAGGAGCGCGGGGTGCAAGTTCAAAGTGAAGGAGTTTGTAGCGCTGCAGTGACACCTAGTGGGGACTTGAGATTACTGCAGGCATGTGAAAGTAGAGCAGCTTGGAGTCAGATAACACTGAAGTAATCAGAGGGGGAAAGTAACTAAGTACATGTAGTATATGCTGTAGGTACTTTACTTAAGTAGGACTTAGGGGTTCTGCACAGAGAGAGAGAGAGACGAGGGGTTTTAAGGGGAGAATGCGCAAAAATAAAATCCATAAAACAAACAGTTACTTGGGGAAAAGAAGGCGTTAAACTTGGACTCCCGTCAAGAGAAGAAACGGGACGTTTGAAGACGTCACCGAGCGCTAAAAAATATTGATTAACCCTCATGTTTTTCTGGGTTAAAATTTAGATGCGAGGACAACAGGAAGGTTAACAAACTGTAACGTTTGTTACAGTTTTCCTCGCTTGTTTATCAGACATTTCCAGCATTTTAGGCCCTGTAAAGACGACGGTATGGTCCTGTTATTGGTTTCTAACGACTGTCTGTGGTCCCGCCAGGCAGAGCTGTCACCAGTCCAGACGGTGGTGGTGAACTGTATGAGTCTGCGGAGCTCCCACGCCATCTTCCCGCTACTGGCCGACAAATTGAGAGCGCCCGGCGGGCAGAACGGGCTGCAGAGGTTCCTGACGGCCCCGGGGCCCGCTGTGTGAGTAACTAACCGTTTCCCGGGTTACTGTGGAAACCAGAGGGAGTCTGACATGATCTCAGGCCATTACTGAGAGAACAGCGTCTACGTTTGTTTAGACAATATAACTACTAAACTAAAATAAAGGAAGGCAAGGTGGAATAAAGAAATCAAGCATCTGTAAATATGATTATCAGTTAACTATGAAGTATAATAATGAACCTATTGCTGGTTGAGACTTCAGGCATACTAAATCCATTCTGTTTGTTTCTATCACTTTGAGCTGAATACTTGATGTATTTCTGAAGTCATATATGGAGCATTACTGAAGCCCCAGTCAGTGAGCCTCTGTTTGGTCCTCAGGCTGCTGGTTCTGGACGAGATGGACCAGCTGGACAGTAAAGCTCAGGACGTCCTGTACACCATCTTTGAGTGGCCGTACCTGCCCGAGTCTCGCCTCTGCCTCGTCGGTAAGAGCTGCACCACCACCACCAACAACAACAACAACAACAACAACAACAACCGATCACCGTATCGGCTGTAACATGCACACGGAAAGACACTTAAACTTCTGTACCTGTAAGATAAGTAGGGTTGGGTACTGAAACCTGGTTCCACTGTGGAACCGGTTCCTCCACAACTAATACGAATCAGACCGGATTACAGCACACATTTCGGTTCCACTTAATGTGTCGACTGAAATATTTTCCCTCTGTTGCTCCGAAACGGACGTACAAATATCTCTCTCTGTCGTCTACCGTTAGCTAACTACCGTATACTAGGCTACTTTTAAAATGCCATATCTCCCCTCTGGGCTCCCCAAAACGGACGTAAAAGGTGATTTAGGTTTACTTATTTTATATTTAAGAACTTTTAACTTTTTTTTTCAATAAATTTAAATAAACTCTATAAAAGAGCCTTTCTTTTGTTGTTTTTCAAGAATCAGTATCGGAATCGTTTAAAAAGTACCATTTCGGCATCGTAAAAATCCAACCGATACCCTAAAGATAGATGGACGGGGAAAACAAACGTCTGACCTCCTGAATCATCATCCATACAAGGATAGTAGTATACAGCTGTTATACATCATATCATCCATACACGGATAGTAGTATACAGCTGTTATACATCATATCATCTATACAGGGATAGTAGTATACAGCTGTTATACATCATATCATCCATACACGGATAGTAGTATACAGCTGTTATACATCATATCATCTATACAGGGATAGTAGTATACAGCTGTTATACATCATATCATCTATACAGGGATAGTAGTATACAGCTGTTATACATCATATCATCTATACAGGGATAGTAGTGTACAGCTGTTATACATCATATCATCTATACAGAGATAGTAGTATACAGCTGTTATACATCATATCATCTATACAGCTGTTATACATATCATCCATACAGGGATAGTAGTATACAGCTGTTATACATCATATCATCCATACAGGGATAGTAGTAGTATACAGCTGTTAAAACATAATGAAATGTATGACACACTGGTATCGGATCAGTACTCTGTATCGGCCGATACGCAAGTTCAGGTATCGGAATCGGTATCAGGAAGCAAAAAATTGTTCCCACGCTGCACACAGTTTTGGCCGTACACCCGAGAAGACCTTTAAATGTGATGATATGTGAGTTAAACACACGAGCAGATAGAAGACGTAACTCAGGTTGTACCTCATGAGTAGAAGTGTTCAAATGATTGACTGACGGTGCGTCTAGACTGGAATTGTGCTTGAGATATAAACTGGATGGACTGTAGCTTAAGGATGGCACACGACTACATTATTTAATTAAGGAAATGATGGAAAGGAAACGTGATCACTTGATTTCTTTTCTAGAGCCCGACCGATAAAGGATTTTTAAGGCCGACATCGATACAAATATAATATTTGGTGTTCCGGATAATCCGATGTATATATCGGCCACATTTTATTTATAAAGAAGAAAAATCCAGAAAATGTTGCCCATACCAATAGTTTGGAAAATGCCTAATATCGGGCTCTAGTCTGTTCTTTAATCCATGACATAGTGAAGTCGGGGCAGGACTATATAAACATTATGCTTCCTCCTGATCCTCAAACTCATCCGTTTATGTTCTTTGGTATTATCGGATCGATGTCTGTTTGTTTTTATCTTTAACGTACTGTCGATTGTTGGAGATGAATCAGAATGAAGACCAATGATACAAACTAGATAGAAACTGATGAAAGGAACATTCAGTGTGTTTTATCAAGAAGTCTGTAAAGATCAGGAGTGACCTTGTTTGTTTGGTGATGGTTGTTGTTTCAGGTATCGCCAACGCTCTGGATCTGACGGACCGCATCCTGCCGCGGCTGCAGGCCCGCCCCCACTGTCGCCCGCTGCTGCTCCACTTCCCTCCGTACAGCCGCCAGGAGCTCAGCGCCATCGTGCAGGACCGACTCTCCCAGGTAAACGCAGGCCCAGATAGAAAATAGGGTTGCACGGCATTGACGAAATGTGACGTTGCGATATTAATGTCGATATTTTTTTAAAAACGCATGTAAAATTACGAAAGTTACTGGAAAACGCATCAAAATAGATTCATAACAAATACAACACAAGGTTTAGTCATATTGGACTGGTCCAACATGAATGAATAAATAAATAAGGACCATGTCTACAGAACAGGACATGTTCTACTGGTTGGACAGTATAAATATATAAATAAAGAGAACGGGACACAGCTTTTCGTTCCGTTTAGTTGTCTCTATCTATTTCTTCACTTACTCTGTTGAAATATGCAAACACGTGGTACGCTCCATAGGGTTTGTCATGTCGTGGACCCGTGCTCTGATGTGCTCTAACTAACATGTGCAAGTGGCACGTTAACCGGCCAATGAAACATGATCATTACAGCGTTTCAAGCTCTAAATCAAACACAACTAAGCCACACAGCCAACGGACGGGACGTATTGCGCGATATCCCGACGATATTGAGTCGATGTATCACGCACCCCTAATAGAAAACACCGGCACGTCTTGGGTTTCTACCCTCCAAACGTTTGCGTGACTGTGTGTTCTTGGTTCCTCCTCCCCAGGCGTCGGCTGAGGGCCTCCTGGACGCCTCGGCGGTTCAGTTCTGTGCCAGGAAAGTGTCGGCGGTGTCGGGAGACGCCAGGAAAGCCCTGGACATCTGCAGGTAACCTATCGTTCAACAGCCGTCTCATCTCGGAATCTTCTCCGTTTGGTTTTGTTTTTTTAGAGCACAAGCAGCAGGTGTTGTGGAAGAAGAACTGAAAACCGTGTGTGTGAGAGAGACACAGACACCTTTCACCAGTTTTTATGGCTTTTTACCAACGTTTTTGTGACTTTTTCAATGTTTTGGGCACTTTTTTGACGTTTTTGTAGGTCTTCTTTCAATGTTTGACAGTTTTTTCATATTTTTTTTTGTTGCTTTTCCTAACGTTGTCCCATATTTTTTGTTCTAAAAAAAACTTTGAAAACTGGTCAAATTTGACATAAACATTAAAGTAATTAACCAGAATGTCAACGGCACATACATGGCTGTTCCTTCCAAAATAAAACCTATTCTTCATGACTTCATCTCTACTGCATCAGGTTCATTTGATCCGTTTGTGTTCCAGGAGAGCTGTTGAGGTCGTGGAGTCCGACGAGAGGAAGAAAGCATCGGACCCAAACGCCGACTCTAAAGGTGAGCGCCGCTGTGACTCGTTCTCCGCTCGCCGGTTTTTAAAACATCTGCTCTGAACACGCTGTGGCTGCTGAAACGTGAGCGCTAACCGGAGCACTTGTTGTCCTCCTGCAGCGTCGCGGGTCAGCCTCCCCCAGGTGGCGCGGGTTCTGTCGGAGGTCTACGGCGACCGGATGGCGTCCCAGTGCGGAGGCGGCTCCGACGGAGAGAGCTTCCCCCTGCAGCAGAAGCTGCTGGTCTGCTGCCTGCTGCTGCTCATACGCAACGGGAAGAGCAAAGAGATCGTCCTCGGAAAGGTGAGTTACTGAACCGGCCTGGTGTTGATGGAGACGGAGAACGGAGAATCGGCTTTATTGGCCAAGTTTGTGTAAACAAACGTAAGGAATTTGGCTCCGGTACAACACTCACTTAATATATAAAGAATAAAAACAAAGGACAGTAAGAAATATAAAAAAAAAATACTGTGTACAGTACAGAAATGTACAATAACCATTGAAGAGAGGGAAGGAATAGTGCCATGTCAGTGTAGTCGAGATGTAAGATTCAAATATAAATATAGTGCAAGGCAGGTCAGTGCACTGGTGCGTACGGTGAAGGCAGGGAGTCTGCGTGGCCTCATTTGACCGATGCGGCCCACCAAGAGTCGGCGTCTGTCCGAGGTTTCTGTCTAAAGGAAGTTTTTCCTCACCAAATGCTTTCTCGTGGGAAATAGTTGGGTCTTTGTAAATTATAGAATGTGGTCTAGACCTACTCTCTCTGCAAAGTGTCCTGAGATAACTTCTGTTAGGATTTGACACTATAAATACAATTGAAATCTATGCGTCTGCCTGTCATTTCTGACAATTTAATAAACATAACGGTCTGTCATGCTTGAGTAAATGATTAACAATTAACAAAACTTCTTAAATATTAATATTTAAAAAAAAATACTGGTATAATCATCGCTACTCCCCACAACATTCGGGGAAGGGAGAACAACGTGCTCTGGTTTATCGGCATTTCTTTAAACCAGGGAGTCAAACTCAGTTTTCCCAAAGGGCCACACTGGAAAATAAGAATCACATCAAAAGGCCAGACATTTAGTTTATTCACATGCTTATATTTCATCAAAAAAGTCAAGGTGTCTATGTATTATTGCATGTCTCATATTCTCACTTACAGTTTGGTCAGCATAAAGACCCAAAAAAAGTCCGTAATAAAGTAACTTAGCCATCAAAGATAAAAGCGACAAAAAAAGGTCGAAAAACAAATGGCGGGAAAAAACGGCGGGAAAAACGAGCCAAAAGCGTCGGCAAAAGTGACAAAAACTTCAGAAAAAAAGCGACAAAAAAACTGCGGTCCTTGAGTTTCACACGTGCTTTAAACCAATCACAATCGTCATAATAGTCTCGGGAAGGAACTTGTTTTGGTGGAACACGTGTATCGTTCAAAAGTTGTTTTAGTCGTGCAACAGAAAAACTCAGATTGGACAGATAGTCTAGCTAGCTGTCTGGATTTACCCTGCAGAGATCTGAGGAGCAGTTAACCATAGTCCTCACAAATCAGCCGGAGGTTAGAACGCCAACACAAAGAAAGAGGAAGGTGACAGACATCCGGCTGAAAATGAGTGAAATCCAGCGGAGCAATCCCGTAAGTGGAACTTGAAAGAAATAGACAGATGTAGACTAGGGAGAGGACGTAATGTCTGTCACTAATGTTTGTCCTCCAGGTCAAATTTGACCCATTTTAAGAGTTTCTTTCATCCAAATTGTCAAAATAAATGACGCGGATGTTTCTATACAACACTCTTCACAAGTAAAAGAAGTGACCAGTTCACTACTTTCACTGATTTTGGGTGTTTTTTTTTGTTTTTAATAAAATGTTATAGCATTTTGAAGAAAGTAATTGATGTTGGGGGGGGGGAAAAATGTCACAAAAAATGTCAAATCGACAAAGAAAATTGGAAAAAAATCATGAAGATCTTCGGGGAAAAGTGACAAATGTCATAAAAATGTGGTTTTAAAAAATAAAAACGTCAAAGTGCAGAATAATTCGACAAACACTGGAAAAAGGGTCTTACGGTTCAAGAACAAGTTGTTAATTGGTCGATGGGGAAGTTAAATGTCCAGCAGACGGACGAGCTTGGCCTGAATGTGACTAATTTCTGGTGTTATTTATTTGAATGTGCGTGCTGTGTTTAACGGGGTGTAAACCAGATTTGTGCGTCTGTGTTCCAGCTCCACGAGGTTTACAGCCGCCTGTGCGCCCAGCGGCAGGTGTCTGCCGTCGGTCAGGGCGAGTGTTTGTCTCTCTGCGGTCTGCTGGAGAGCCGAGGGATCTTCTCTCTGAAGAAAGCCAAAGAGGCTCGCCTCACTAAGGTACAAATACAGCACTCAGGATCACACGTTGGTGTACCGTTAGATCCACTAACTGGGGTTTGGGATTGTTTGATGTTATTAGTGATATTAAAAAATCTCAGAAAACCATAAAAATGTTATAAAATGTCTGGTTTATCCTGAAAAACAGTCCAAACCAATATTAACTACAATGTAGAGTTAAGAAAGGCAAAACATTTGGCATTTTTGCTTAAAAGATATTTTCTGTTGGTTGATTTAATTGACTAATGGCTCAGATTAATATTCTAAGTGTCTGACAACATTATGGAAAGGATCCCTAGAGAGATAGACCTTTAAAACCTCTGAGACCTTTCTGTTTAACCAGAAACAGCTCTGATGTCGCTAGCTCTAAACCCACCAGACTCCATTTAAAAAAGCAATACTTTTAGCGTGTATAGAGCCAACATATTGTCACATGTAAATCAGTAAACTGTGTTTTATTTCAACCAAAACTAGAGTTGTGATGGTTGGAAAAGTGGAAAGACGACCCAAAACAGCTTTTCATCGTTTTATTTTGTTCCTGTCGACTTTGAATGAAGTGTGTTCTACGATGCTAAAATTACTGTTTATTTACATGGAGTCTGGTGGGTTTAGCAATCGCAATTTCGTGGATGTTTTTGTGTTTAAAAAAAAAGGATCTTACTCTTTAACAGAAAGGTTGACCTCCTTAGAGATCCTTTCCATAATGTTGTCAGACACTTAGAATATTAACCTGAGTCTGTCAGTTGCAAAATGAGCACTTCTGTGAAGGTAAATACAAGCTGGACAATCACACTTTTAACTTAGATTGTAGCTTGTTTCTCCGCTGCCGACTGCAGCGATCTCACTTAATACTGGACCAATGTCAAAGATTGTTGTTCCCATCAGTCACGTAGACACAAAAACACAGGAACATAGGCTCCAGGTTGAGAACAAACGGTAGTTACCCTTTAATTAAACCGATAACCAATATGCATTTACAGTGAAAATGAAAATCTTTTGGAATATTAGAAACTCCAACACAAACGTTTGTTTAAATGCTTTAAGTAATTGTTTAATAAATTAGAAACTTTAAGTGTGTGTGTAACTGGGGAATACAGTATACATGTGGGGCCCAAAATGCTGGACCCCACAAGGTTAAAGGTCTGTTTGAGGGTTAAGACTTGGTTTTAGGGTTAAAATGAGGTTCTGGTTAGGGTGAGGGTTAAGGTTAGGGTTAGGCATTTAGTTGTGATGGTTAAGGTTAGGGGCTAGGGAATGCATTATGTCCCCACAAAGAGAGTGAAACGCACTGTGTGTGTGCATGCATGTTTGTATGCCCTTCTTTCTCACAGTGTCAAATAAACTGAACTAAAAACAAGAACAAAAAGGGTTAAGGTTAGGCATTTAGTTGTGATGGTAAGGGGCTAGGGAATGCATTGTCAATGACGGGTCCCCACAAAGATAGTGAAACGTGTGTACCTGCGGCCCTTTGCTGCGTGTCGTTCCCCCTCTCTCTCCCCTTTCATGTGTTCAGCTGTCCTATAAGTGAAGGCCTAAAATGCCCCAAAAATATCGTATCGGGCAAATAAAACGCTGATGCAGATAATCTGCAAACTGCCAAAACACGGCCCGATAATCTGTCGATCCCTAAACATTTCCATCTACACGGTTTTGATGTTTTTACCTGTAAATTAGGACGTTGAGGCTTTAATCTGAAACGTTGTGGTTGTTTCAGGTGTTTCTGAAGATCGAGGAGAAAGACGTTGAGAACGCTCTGAAGGACCGAACGCTGCTGGGAAGCATCCTCGCTGCAGGACTCCCCTCCTGAGCTCACCTTTGTGTTTTTTGCTTTTGTTTTTTTATGAACTAAGATATTTTTTTAAATTCTCGTTTTTGCTGAGAACAGTTTTTTTGGTTTTCTCTCATACTGATGTTGATGCTCAGTTCTTGAGTTGTTGAAAAATGTCAGTCACTTATGAATTTGCAGCGTTTTGTTTCATTTTGGATTTGAAACGTTTCCACGTTTATGCTGTAAATAAACACATGTACAGACATTTTAAATCAGATTTCCGTGATATTTCTGCCACAGCTCAGAGATGCAACCAAACAATACAGCTTGTAGTTTGTATTTTCCTAAACAGAGAGAGGATTTTCTCGTTCTAATGCAGACTTTTACTACTCTACACTCTCGTATCACTGTTTATGCATATTTAAAGCCCCAGCGTGTAACGTGTTTAGTTCATTATCCTAAATATTGCTCGTCTTGACCACAATAGGCCACCGTAGCTAAGCTGTTCTTTTAAAAACCAGTCAAACCACTTACTGTCCGCCTGCACAGCCTCTCTGATTGGATTAGAGAGTTACCAACAGCGCTGTGTAGAGCACCAGTGGAGAGAGGTCTGGTAACGTCACTGCAGCGCAGGGCGGCGGATTTTCTTTCTGTAGCAGAACAGAAAAAACTGCCACAACTCAGGTTTCTATCCACCAGCCTCAAGAATGAATCTCCTGCAGGACATGGAGAATGTAACTTTTTTTGGGGCATTTGTAGACCTTTATTTGACAGGACAGCTTTAGACACGAAAAGAGAGGGGGGATGACATGCAGCACGGGGCCGCAGGTTGGAACCGAACCCGTGGCTGCTGGCTCAAGGACTGAGCTTCTGTATATGGGCGTGTGAGCTACCCAGGTGCTCGAGAATGCAACTCTTACATTTCTGATTGGGGCGGCCTCTAGCTCACCTGGTGGAGCGGGTGCCCCATGTAGGCTGAGTCCTTGCTAGTGGCTAGGGTTTGAACCCGACCCGAAGCCCTTTGCTGCATGACACACACACACACCCTCCCCCCCCCCCCCCCAATCTCTCTCTCTGCCATTTCCTGTCTCTCTCTCTCTGTCTGTCTCTCTCTCTCTGTCTGTCTCTCTCTTTTTGTCTCGCTCTGTCTGTCTCTTTGCCATTTCCTGTCTCTCTCTCTCTCTGTCTCTTTGCCATTTCCTGTCTCTCTGTCTGTTTCGCTCTCTCGTTCGCTCTGTCTGTCTCTCTCTGTCTGTCTCTCTCTCTCTCTCTCGTGAAACACGCTAAAAAGCGACTGCGTCTTGATAACACACCGGTAATGCTATACGACTTGGCGTGTCATACATACGCCACTTCATGAGATCAGTCTGTTAAAGTAGTAAACAAGTATTTCTACACAGATATTTCACTTGGGTAGAAGTAGCAAAATCACTGAGTACTTCTTCCACTGAAAGCTCAAACGTCAGCGTTATAATTTGGAAAAACAAAAGTTCAAATCATTGATTTTGTCCGTATTCAAAATAATAATCAGACACACAAACGTACAACTATTCACATAAGATTTTATTCAAATGTGATTCATTCACAGCAAAGAGGATGTGTGTATATATATATATATGAGTTGTGAATGTTTTTTAAAATGCAAACACGGTGACTAAAAATGTAAACGTGGTTGAAGATAAAATATTCAAACGTATAATAATAAACATTAACTTAAAGCTTTATTAGATACAGCAAACACACAAACAAGTCACTTTCTCCAACAGTGCATTTCACAAACTCCTCACATATAATATACAGCATATATTATGTTTTAGTACCTTTTGTTTTTTAGCTTTAATGAGATTTTTTGCTCAACAGTTCAGATATTTTACTGTGATTGTCGGAAACATTCGGACTCTCAAATCGGGAACAAAAACAAATAAATGAAACCACAAAGTTATCTGCAAATACTGAACCACTTTAATCTGTTTAACGTCACGTTCTTCTTTCTACCTGAGAGACGTTTTCTTTGTTCTTTTAACGGATCTTTTAAAAACAAACTGTAAACAGTCATTGTACTTTATAATACTTTAAAAATAGAAGTAGTACATCTGTGTTTACATTTAAAGTGCTCATATTCTGCTTTTTGGCGTTTCCCCTTTCCTTTATTGTGTTATATATCTTTTTTGTGCATGTTATGTTTACTAAGTGAAAAAGCCCAAAGTCCACCCCAAAGGGACTTACCATCTCCAACAGAAAACACTGTTCACAAACTGCTCCAAACAGCTCTATTGTAGTCCAGCCTTTACTTCAGAGACAAACGTGGTCACTTTGGAACACACGTTATAATGCTCGCCTAGCTGCTAGCATGGCACGCCCTCATACTCTGCTTCTGACTGGCTAGTAGTCCTTACCTAGCTACTGAGCATGTGCGACTCCCAACAAAGATGTTCCAGCAGTGAGATGTCTCACTCTGTAGCTAAAACAGAGAGCTCAACACACAGGGTGAAAAGAGGAGCTGCAGCAATGTGCAGTACAACAAAAATATGGTGTTTGTTTTTAAATTAAACCATGTAAACCTATTCTGAACCTGAAAATGAGCATAATATGAGCACTTTAAAAACCAAACTTAATTATCTGTGATTCATTTTTTTGCCAAATGATAAAAGATGTATTAGTCTTCTGCGTTACTTTTCAGAAACACAAGAAAGTTGCCCCTAAATGTGACGCTATCTTTAAATATATTTTCTCATATTCCCTGTTTCATTAGTGCATTCATAAAACTACCAAGACATGATCCTTTAACACCTCCCCAGAAGTTACGCTGTGCAGCCAAAACATTGTTCAAACTCACAAAACTTTTAGTTAACTACTCTTTTTAAAGTCTAGTTGAGCTGCCAAAAGTTTGAAGATGTTGAAAAATATGTCGGGCAGCCGTGAGGAACTAAACTGGAACAGAGCGATATAGAATACGTATGTAATGCTGTCACACAGCGTGGAATAACGTGATTATAATAAACTCAAAGTGGAAATATAAAGGGCGAAACTGGATTTTAAGGAGTTAAGATAACATTCTGACATTTTCTGTTAAATAACCTGCAGCTCTGACTTCCTCTGCTGACGGTTTAATCTCCTTTTAGTGAACTATTACAAACAGAAACGGGATTCAAACGCAGCAAACACAGCTCTGATCGCTCATGCTGACGACATTATAGCCACAAGCACTTCTCAGGTTTAAAGGAGAAGTCCGATCAATTTCAACCCGTAGCTCTGTTGCTTGTAAATGTGGAGTGCTGTCAGTAGCGAGGAAAAACGTTGCCTACACCGTGTTATCCTCCCGCTAGCGTTAGCACCCAGGAGTCTGAAACCGGGCAAGTTTTAAACGTGCTTTTAGCCTCTTAACATGTTCAAAATGTCATTAAAAGTGCCCACCCATGTGAAGTGATTCCTTCACAGTGAACACAGTGAATATGGCTGCAGTAGATGTGAAAGAAATGCATAAATGTTGTGCTAACTCAGCTCTGTTTAGTTCTGGTGTTGAGACGGAAAGATGAGTGTTTAGGGACAAACTACAACACCGAAAAGAGATAGAAAAAGAATAGGAATATGCTTATTTTTTTTAAAGTAAGTGCTGTAGTACAACTAGCAGGAGACGAGTTATAGTTGAGGTAAGTTTGGAGACACTACCTTATTTAAAGATTAAATGAATACATATTTTTGTTGTATCTCTTTACAGTGTTGGAGTTTGTAGACGGTCCCTAAATCTTGCTGTCTCAACACCGGGACTAAACAGAGCTGACAGCACAACATTTATGCATTTCTTTCACATCTACTGCAGTCAGATTCACTGAATGACTTTGACTTGTTAAGAGCGTTTTACGGAACCAACCGTCCGTGTTATTTTTGGGCCAATTAGGTGGAGTGACGAGCGTCAGCCGGCGTTAAAATCAGCCAAACATTCTCAGTGAATGTACACGCATTCAGTTTTGCAAGTAAACTAACATAATGTCCATGCGAAGAAGAATACGTGATGAACGTTAGCCCTCAGTTTGAGTCACGGGACGCGATGATGACATCAATGTGTATTTACAATCTTCAGTTACATCAAACGGTCAGAAAAACTGAGAGAAACATCCCAGCGCTCCAACATTTCTTCACTTTACGATACGAGTCTTATCAGTTTGATTTGATGGAAACGGAGGCACTACAAGATGTTAAAATGTATTACAGGTTTTTACAATCACTTTGCTACTAATTGCAGAACCTTGATGTCATTTTTCAAAACTCTAGACACAAAACGATCACTTGTAACAGGCTGTCCAATGTTCAAAACATTGCATTGTGCATTTATATCTTTAAATAAACCTTACACTTGCACAATCATTGGTTCAAAACACTAACTGATTGTGAAATGTGTAATGGAAAAATTACATAGACCATGATTTTCTTAACCATGATTGTTCATCTATTAAGTAAAATTTTAATTATAAGTAGATCCTTAAATATGCCTCTGAAACATGTGTCTCCTAAAGATATTTCTTGAAACAGTCCTCCAGTTTAAAGATAGCTGAAAAGGGTATGACCCTGTGTATTCTCTACTACAAGCAGATGGCAACGACGCACAGGCGTCTGTAGAGATATGCAAAGGTCAGTTTGTCCAAAACCTAACGTTGGAGCCTGAACCAATCTGTAGACGAGATAGATTCCCGACTCCTATTGAAGGACTTTTTTGACGCACTAGACAGATGTACAGGAACAGTTTTAGACAACAGTGTTCAAGATTAGAATGTTTTCCAAACATGGTTGTGTTTTCTGCTGTGAAAATGGGATATAAGGAGATGGCATATGTTACGAGGCACAGATCGGCTGTCACTTTGTAACTCTGTTCATTGTGAATTGCTGTTCTTGTCACTGTTTGATTGTTCTCTCGAGAAAATAATTAAACCCTTCCACCGAATACCTAAACTTTAATCCAGTTTGCAGCCTGTCTTTATTTTGTTTCAACAAGGTCTCTTCTTCACCCAAATTCCTCCCTCGCTGAACAGAAACTTCCACCACAAATGCCATTGAAATGTTACTTTAGATCACCCACACACAAGCTACCCATAGTTTCACTGGGTCCAAACATACGTAACTGTTTACATCACGTAAACCAAGAAGCTGCATCTCGATGAAGAAAAACAAACATGAAAGTGAGATTATCATGAAAGGTAGCACACTTTAAATATAGTTTCTACTCAGAAAATACTTTTAAGTATTCATTTTATTTGATAAATCTCTTGTTTCTATGTAGTTTATTCTAATCTAAACGTGAGTTTCAAAACAGTCAAATATCAAAAATACTCCAGTTTGGTCCGTTTCTGCAGTTTCATGCTCAGAAATAAAATACATTCAAATAGTGATTTGACTTTGTTTTTTCTTTTCAAAATAAGAGCTTAGAAAGAGATCATTCTCTCTAATCTGTTCATTATGAAACAGTTTATACATCAACACACTATTTCAGTCCACCACAGGGTTAAACATTAAGGGGTTTTGCCCGATGGCCCGGGGGCAAGTGAATATAACGACCCACTTGTCATCATCGTATTATAAATTACGTTATAGAGGGTTTTCTCCGACGTCACGTTCTGGGCGGTGACCTGGATGCGCGGCCATATTGGAGGCACTCGGTGTAAACAACTGAACGGAGTAATGGAGTATTGTGCACTTTGGATGCTTTAATACTTTATGTCTAAACAACAGAAAAGCTCATCAAAACGCGTCCAAGATGCAAAGGCATATAGGGAAGGACTTGGACCACAAAAAAGGCGCGATATTTTGAGAAATGACAGTTTACTGGCGGTGCAGATCCCTAACAGTCGGCTCCCTCTTCTTGGATCCCATGGTGACCCTGATTCTTCCTTCAGTTGCATATCCCGATATAGTCAACTATGGTTTTCTCGCCGAGCCCGTACACAGCGGAAGACCTTAAATCCTACAAACGTTTGGAGGCCTATAACCAGATGGTGTGTGGATGGGTGAGGGAGACGCAGTACCAAGTCATTAACGACCGTTGTGTTGTGAAGGCCGAAGTAAGTAACGCAATAACGTCTTTAATCAACCTAACCTTAACTGTATGACATCATTGTGATACTTAAGGTGCAGCCAAGTGACTCTCAATCGTTTTTTTTTTCATTTCAAAGACTGAACAAGACAGGTTTCCCTCGTAGATCCTGGTTGAGCGCCTCCTTTCCTCTGATAACGTCTGGCCTTCCTCTCCCTGGTTTTTAATAACTTTTGGAAGTCGATAATATTCCAAATGTTTTTCTCGGTGTGACCTATTGGTACAACCTAAAACACGGCAATAATTAACCATTTTCCTTGACGCCGTTCGGGATCTACTTCAGTGCCTGTTCTTTGTTGTGAGTACGGAGTACCTCCAACATGGCGACTTGGGGTCTGATGACGCGTCGTGAAAACCCTCTATTGTTCTCTTTACCCTGACGGAGAAGCGTTATTATAGACCAGCCCGATCTGCTGGTGATTTGATTTCTCCCTGCAGCTCAGGCTGGAGACCTGTACATTATTCTATCCTGCTTTCGTTACAGAATCTGCGGGAACCAATCACAAACTGGCTTATCCACCTGGCGCGCTATTGGTGGGTTTAACACGATGACGATAGAGAAGCTGACCAAGCAGCTTTTTGATTACATTCAACATGGCAGCCCACCAAAGCACAGCACTCCACGGCAGCAACCCGTTGATGCCGCTGTCGCTGCTACATCACCGGGATCGTTGCTCTGATTGGTTGAAGGACTATCCAATTGCGTACGGAGTCATTTGAACTACGCCCGTTGATCACGCCTCTTGTGCAGTAGAAAGTACAGAGCAGACTCCCCAGAATAATGTTCAATCTTAAAAGATTGAGCTCGGTCTGGTGATGGCCAGACTAGCGTTATTATGGAACCCACGCAACTTCTAGGCAAGACCCGCCCTTCAATAGGATTCCCACACTACTATTGGCCAGGCGTCCATGCTCACGCAAGGTAACGTAACCCGACCAATCGTTATTGTTCTCTCTTTACCCTGTCGGAGAATGCTTGTTGAATGATTTGATCTGAATGTGCCGTTGGCCAATCAAGAGTTGAGTTGAAGTGCGTGACGCTTTTTATGGGTTTTTTTTGGACATCTTTTCTACACTTTTAAATGTTTTTTTGCCCGACCGGACAAGTGATAAAAAAACCTCAACGTTGAACCCTGCCATCACATCCTGTTCAGTGTGTGTCACTGCTGTCGGGGGGGAGACACACATTTGAAAAGCGAAAGGAAAGAGAGTTTCTTTTCAAATGACTCGTAAATAAATAAAAATAATAAATAACCCGAAGTCAACCCGAATCCTGTTCACAAGTAATGACCCCTGGGCGGTAAAGTAAACCCCACACAAGGCCTTTTAACAAGGTTTAGAACTGTAAACGACGTCATACTAAGGTCACGTTCACACCGCACATCTTAATGCTTAATTCAGATTTTTTTTTTGCTCAGATCCGATTTTTTTGTTTGGCTGTTGACATCACCTTTTAAAATGTGGCCTATACCAGATTCCAGTGTGAACTGTTGTGCGGTTTCGAACTGACCCGCAGGTGCAAAAGAACAATAAGAATGACATCAGACGCAGCACGCTGTTGCACTAAAGTTAGGGAGGTTATTTTCGCTTTTATTTCAAAATGTAGCTTCATGGCTCTTCACCTTCCTTTGACACTGCAGCCACGTTCTCCTGTCTCCCCGTTCTTCCATTTCGTTTGCTATTTTTTTTCAAAAACGGAGCAGTTACGGTATGATCCTTCTAGTTTTGATTGAATTGAAGTATCTCCCCATAGCCTAATTAGGTCTAACACCTCACTCTCCTTCAGGGCGGTTTTCCCAGCCACCTCCTGCACGATTTCGGAAACCCAGTTTTTGAAAACATAGGCCTCCAGAGAACTGCACCGAGGAGTCTCGGGGCAGTAAGACCGACCTCTGGAGACCACGGCCGGACACTTACCCTTACCCTAACGTAGCTGCGGTTCTCCGCACTTTTTGCGATTCATAAACGGAACCCGCCGTCGGAGGCGAACACATTGATGTGGTTTCAAATATATGCGACACAGAGCAGGTAACAAACAGGGAACTGTCTGCGTACTTCCTACACATCCTACACAGTGTACCTTTAAGAACATAAATTACAAATATTTTAAGTGTTGCAATTGAATTAATCTCACAATGTGATTATTTAAAACTTCTAAACTTCTACTAAAGTAAAAAAGTGTTTATTTGAACATATATATATATATAAAGTATGTATATACTATTATATTATTCCACTATGATGGATCAGGGCTGGTTATTGAACACATCTTGTTTAATGTTTGGTGAATGTCTTTAACTTCTATAAATTAATGACCATAAGAAAGATTTGGGTGTTTTTTTCCCTCGACAGCAGCAATTCACACTAAAAAGACGTTGATGGATGATAACCAGACCACACTGTTCTCAGTTGTCTACCGACACCTGTTCCACCGTTTGAGATTTGCTCTCAAATAGTGAAATGTGGTTTTCGGGGCGGGGCGGGGGGGAGAGTCCCGTCTCTACCTCAGCCGGGCGGAGAAGCAGCGCATGTACTCCGTCATCCAGCGGTCGTCCACCACCGTGAGCTGCGACCGCCTCATCTTCTCCAGGTCGGCGGACCGAGCCCGTCTGCGCTCCACGTTGGAGCTGCGTTTGTCGGACTCCCGCCGTGTCTGAACGCAGGCGTCCGACGTGTTGCTCTGAGGGGAGAAACCAGAGAGACGGAGAGCAGCACATCGGCCGTTTTATTATTAATGTCTGCAGAGTTTCTGGTGACACGGCTTCACGTCTCCGGTGTCCTGTGAACGGGGGGAGCGAGCCGCTCTGAAAAAGACACTCTGGGCTTCATGACACTTTACAGCCTAACCTTTAAGCTGTTCCTCTTTTCAAATTACATTAAGCACCAGCATGACAAGGACACAGATACATTTAAGTGACAATATTCATATTTATATATGCCATGAAAAGATATTCTAACACAGTGTGTTACATAGCCTTGCTATAGATTAACAGTGCCTTCACTTATGCGTCGCGTAATTTGACGCATAATCAGCCAAAAGCTGCAAACCCCGCGATGAAGCCACGATGAAACCGCAGTTTTTTTTCATCGCATAAATATCCCGCATATTCCATCGCATTTTTTAAGAAAACGTGCCGCATAATCAAGGATTTTAGCCCAAAACAATCACACAAAAACTCTGCATTTTTCTGGAAGGATTAAACTACCCAACGCTATGAAAAGTATAAGATTACTTTTGATCAGCTACAACATAAAATGCTGCTTACACAGTAATGCGTTTGCAATAATAATCCAAAATCCAATAATATGTCACACTGACAGGGGTCATTCTGTTGCTGGATCGGTACTTTTGATACTTCAAACATATTTTGCTGCTAATACTTTTCTACTTCTACTTAAGTAAGATTAACCCCTAACCCAGTAGTATGGACTAGGGGTGTCACGATTTCGACTACTGAAAACAAAAGCAGGATCAGCGATTCCCCCAGTATAGTATTTTTTATCTCTCTCCACACCCGCATACTTGCACACGTCCGAAGAAAAAACTAAAACAACAGACACAGCGTAGCTTACTGGCTGGTAGCATGCAGCTAAAGACAAAGGGTAACGTTAGCTTAGCGGTAGCATGCAGCTGCTCTTTTCCAGACACCGTGTCAACTGTCTGAGTCTGAGATGACGGAGAAACAACAGAACGTCATCGTGTGGAAACATTTTGGAAAATTGTGCGTTCATGTGCACCTTGTTAAACTAATGGTGCATTCAATTGTGCCTCGTAAACTCTGAGAAACTCAAACTGTTGTCGTAAAGTACCGTTCTGTAATCAAATTGTGATCTTAAAATTGAAAGACTAATCTAATCGTGGATTTGGAGAATCTTGACACCCCAAAGTAGGGAGCTTTAAGTTGCTGTTTTTGCCTGATGAATGCAGAGTAAAAGTGTCTTCATTGAGACAAACACTCACGTCATTCGGCGTCCGTCTGACCTCCGTCTGTCTCTCGTTCCAGTCCAGTCGGCCGGGCGGTCTCCGGTTCTCCTTCTCTTTGGTGATGATCGGCGGTGTGCTCTTCGCTCTCGGTGGTTTGCGGACGACAGCCGGTTTGTCGTCGTGGGAACTGTCCCGGTGTCCCGGCTCTGACCGAGGGGTACGGCGGCGGGGACGTCGCTTCGGTACCGGGTTTACGGGCTCCCCGTCAGAAGACGTGGTGTCAGCGGGGCCGCTGTCTATCGGCGTGTCCTCTGAACCACCGCTGGCTTCATTCACACCGTTCTCTATAACTTCTGGTTTTGGACACAGAAAACACGGCAGGTTAGAGTCACAGAGAAAAATACTTTATAAAAAAATAAATCTCAGAGATTTTCTCTGCATATGTAGCAGCAGGAGGTCTATTTTCTATTTCTATTTCCCTTGTTTCCTGTTATTTTGTTTGGTAGTTCAGTTCAGTTCCATTACTATGACATCTTAAGCCCCTATTGGCACGGGACTAGTGGTACTTTTTAATTTAATTTTTTGGGTTAAGGAGTATAATTTCTGGCAATAATCATGCACCACTCGCGCTCGCCAGGCATTCATAGTACTGCGGCGAATCGCGGCCAACATGTCATTTCACAGATGCATGTTGGAACCAGAACTGTCAAACTTTAGCGAGTCAACATGGCATCATGACTTTGTATAAACATACACGCCAACTTTCTAAAGCCAAGTGTTATCTGTACGCATTATGAGCTATCCGTGTGTATATCTACGTTGTATACAGCGGACGGTAGTCTGCAACGTCACAGCGTAAACACACACGCCACATTCTCAAGCCACCTGGCATGATATCGTGAGGCTTCGTGTTATCGCGAGTCTACGTCACACACGAGTTTTAGGAAAACAAGAAACGGACAAACGGTTGGGATTGGGAAACCAATCCCAATTAACCATCCACCACCCCGACCAACCTCCCTACGCAGCGATTCACCCTTTCATACTACTCCCTACGGCGTCAATTCACACGCAATCGCAAGGTAATGTGAGTCAACGGAGGCCAAACGGCGTTGATAAACACGCTAAAAAGCGAGTATGCGTCTTGATAACGCGCCAATAATGGCGTACGAATTGGCGTGTCATACATACGCCACTTCATGAGAACAGTCTGGGCGAGTAGTCCCATTTTTCAGGAGGTGTGTGGCGTGTCTCTGCAGCTCTCTGCAATCCCCCCGCAAATCATCTCTGCGGCTCTGCGGAAGCTTTTTAACAGAAGTATAAATTATGGATTACGCTGATGTTAAGCTGTCTCAACAGTTTGTTTTTACTTACTTTACTCCCCCCCCTCTTAAAACCCCGGCAAAACCGCTATGTTGGCATGGCTAAGGGTCAATGACGACTTAAAATGACGTTAGATTCAGGCGGATACATTGGTCTTTAGTAATTGGTTTGGGGAAAACGAAATCCCCCTCACCCACGGAAATCAGTTAGAGTGAAAGCAATGTCAGACTGAAGAGGGAAACGGGGTGTAATGAGCAACTTCAGGTGTTATGCAGAAGTGACTTTCTGAGGAAATGTTTCAGCAGATCACAGCACTGCTCGGAAGATTATAATAAACTGTATTTATGCCCCTTACAGAGCATACTGGGACAGGATGTTTGAGTCATGGTGGCTTTTGGCCAGCAGCTCAAATATGATAACAAACTGGCTTTCAGTTTATTTTGTTGCTGAATATTCTGTATACAGACCTTCTAAAATCTGTGTTGTTGAAATTCAGAGCCGGTCCCCAGACACTCTCCCGTCTGAAATGCATGCCATGGAAATGAGACACAATAGGTCTTTTATATCTGCAGCTCAGTGTCTAAACAGGAGCAAACAGTCCCATCTGATCACTGAACTTTTAGTCCAAATATTTTTAGCAACATCTCCTGAGGTAAACCAGCCTCTGGGCCTCTTTCTATCAGGAGCACAGGAGCACAAAGAAACTTCTCCTGGGGCTTCGTCAGATTATCCCAAAATATAACAGAAAACATTCTCTTCCACTAAACTATGGCCAGCTGTATACATCTCTGTATTCTCTATGAAGCACGAACTCAGGTGAGATTAGAGTCCGGATCAACTGTCAGCATTTGGTTTAATGCAAATTCATTAAGAGTTTCAGAGCCCCGGCTCTCTGAGTGATGAAGTTACACTTTTATAATTAGTCGTTAAGTCTGGGGCTCATGGCGCTTCACTCCTGTTATTATAGCATTAGTCTCACATTGCCAGACCCTCCTCCAAAGCGCTGCGGAGGAGGGTCTGGTTAGTCCACACAGCATTCCGGGATGGGAGAAAACCGTGCTCTGGTTTATTGGCATTTCTTTAAACCAGGGGAGTCAAACTCAGTTTTCACAAAGGGCCACACTGGAAAATAAGAATCACATCAAAAGGCCAGACATTTAGTTTATTCACATGCTTATATTTCATCAAAAAAGTCAAGGATCTTTGACTGTATTATTGCATGTCTCATATAGTCTTCTCACTTACAGTTTGGTCAGCATAAAGACCCAAAAAAGTCCGTAATAAAGTAACTTAGCCATCAAAGATAAAAGCGACAAAAAAGGTCGGGAAAAAAATGGCGGGAAAAAACGGCGGGAAAACGAGCCAAAAGCGTCGGCAAAAGTGACAAAAACTTCAGAAAAAGCGACAAAAAACTGCGGTCCTTGAGTTTCACACGTGCTTTAAACCAATCACAATCGTCATAATAGCCTCGGGAAGGAACTTGTTTTGGTGGAACATGTGTACGTTCAAAAGTTGTTTTAGTCGTGCAACAGAAGACTCAGATTGGACAGATAGTCTAGCTAGCTGTCTGGATTTACCCTGCAGAGATCTGAGGAGCAGTTAACCATAGTCCTCACAAATCAGCCGGAGGTTAGAACTCCAACACAGAGACAGAGGAAGGTGACGGACTTCGACGAAAAGACTTGCATCCGGCGGAATTTCCTGCGGCACCGGAGCCATCCCAGAAGTGGAACGTCGTGTATATAGACTAGGGGGGACATATCCCTGCACCCCCCGAAATCTACGCCTATGCAGACTGATCTCACAAAGTGGCGTATGTATGACATGCCAATTTGTATGCCGTTTTTGCATGTTATGAAGACGCATAATTGTTGTTTAGCGTGTTTATCAACGCCGTTTGGCCTCCATTGACCTACATTACATACATGGAATTATCGCTGTAGTATTATGAATGGACGGAGGTCCGCAGAGGGAGGTTGGTTGGGGTGGCAGATGGGTAAAACACAGGACTTTCACCCAGGAGGGCTGGGTTCGCGTCTCACGTGTGGCGTTTGTCACCTGTTTTATTTATTTATTTTTTAATAAAGCCTTCCCCAATGTTCTTTTCCTAAACTCAACCGTTTATTGTTTCCCTAAGCGTGTGACGTTAGTCACCGTCATGTTTTTGTCGTTTTTTAGTGTTACTAAAGCCTTTCCCAATGTTCTTTCCCTAAACCCAACCTTTTTTTTTTTACACGCGTGTGACGTTGTTCTCGCGATAGCACGGCACGTTCTCGCGATAACACGCGTATGTTTACATCTGCTGTAGACATACACGTGGATAGCTCAAAATGCGTACAGATAACACGCCATTTGGCTTTAGGAAAGTGGCGTGCATGTTTACGTAAAGTCATGATGCCATAGAGCTGGGCGATATGGAGAAAATCAAATATCCCGATATGTTTGACCAAATACCTCGATATCGATATTGTGACGATATTCTAGGGTTGACAATAGGTGCTGTTGAATAAGTTATGTTGATATAATAACTATGTGGGTAAAAGGCAAATAATAGAACAGCTACAACAGTCTGGTAAGTTTAGAAAATTACATCACTTGACTGTAATGCAGCCTTTAAAACCAAAAAGACAACACTGATGTCATAACAGGATATTATGATATCCAAAATCTAAGACAATATCTAGCCTCATATATCGATATCGATATAATATTGATATACTGCCCTGCCCTATGATGCCACGTTGGCCTATCAGTGGCGCTAACAGTCTCCTCACCTGAGGTCACTGCAGCATCTCCAACCGGTGTCTCTCCCGCTCCCTCCTCCGTCTCTCCGTCCTCAGAAGGAGGTTTCGGCCCGGGGCTGGACGGGCTCTGCTTCACCTCCGTGGGAGGCTGCGCTGGGAGGGACAGAGGGGCGATTCTGTTCCTGCTGAGCCTGGGCGTGGACCAGCCGCTGGATTCCGAGCTGCTGTCCCAGCCCTCCCAGAACCAGGGCTTGTGGGAATGCTCCATCACCCGCCGGGTCAGACGGTACTTCAGAGAGTCCTCGTAGCATTTAGAAAACGTCTCCCATCTGGGATCCCTGAACTTCTTCATATACTCTGTCCGGATTTTCTTGGTCACCATGGTTCTCGTTATTATTGCTCCTGTCTGGTTCTATAGTCACTGTGAGAGCAGAAAGCAGAGAAGGAGATGAAACGATGACATTTACGAAGTAGCACTCAACAGGATTCCCCCATAAAACATTAAAAACAATCGGATCGTTTCCGCTACGGTTGGACCCAGTAGTCTACGTGATACGCAGGTATACGCAGGTATACGCCGGTATACGCACTAAGAAAGCTCCAGGATTTCCATATACCCACTTAAAAATGCTCAATGACAAGCAACAACATACTTTCCATTATATTTTGACATATTTTAAATAGTCATCTGTGTTTTTTTGTCTGTGCATAGGCTAAATAACGGTATTTTAGCAGTGAATTGCTGCATAAAAGTGTATCAAAATTCAGGAAATGAAGTCTTTGACGCTGAAAATTTCCCTGGGGAAGGGCACCCAGCCCCCAACCCCCCCCAAACATATATATATGCGTCCATAGCAACGCGGTACATCCAACAACTGCTGACAATATTCTACCAAATTAATTCATTTGTGACGTGGTGTGGTCTACCTGTAAGCCCCGCCCACCTCCCACCTCCCACCGCCCACCACAAGAGATTAAGAGCAGAGGCTTATTCTACTCATACTTACTACTGGATGTACTACTACTGCTAGTACTCATACTACACCCCCAATAATAGACCATCTATTTCTGTCAGGAGTCCTCCCGCCTACACACACATGTCATACTATTTTATTATTCAAATGCCTGTTATCTTTAGTGAAAATTACATTAATTATTCATTTATCTGAGATGGCTTACATGTGATCCTAGGACCAAACCGGGACAATATCTATTTATTGGCAACAGCCAATTGTTGCTAATTTATTGGTGTATTTTTTTCCTTTTTCTTCAACTGAAACACACTCTTATTTTGAAGGCTATCATGTCTTCAGTCACACCCCAATAGCATCGTATTTTCAGAATTTTTGCCTTTAAAACACCGCAAAAATAAAAGAATTAAAGCCAACTGTATCTGCTGAAGTCTGAAGATTTTTAAAAAGTCATTAAGTGTTTAAATATAGGTTTTTAAAAGGACAGTATTATCGTGTGAAAACAGCCTACAGCCATGTTCACCTGCTCCGTTAAGACCCGTTTGTAAACACGGTGAGGATTTATAAATGTAGGGCTAACTGTTAGATATTAAAGTCAGTTATATTTTTACTCACCCAGACTTCATTCCAGAGGGACCCGGTCGGATTTTAAACCCAGTTTGTCCCTTCAGCGACACGGCCAGACGAGTAGCATCGCTGCGCTTCTCTCCGACTGACAGCAAACACCGAGAGCTGATTATTAGAGCCGAGCTACAACAAGCTAGCTATGGTAAAGACAACCGCTTCCGGCGTAGACTTTCAGAATAAAATTACGAGGAAATGTCAAACTCATAATTTCTATTATCCCTTGCTGTTGAAACACTTGGATTTCTGTAACGTTACTGTCCACATACGTGTGGGCATACAGCGATTTAAAACGACTTTCTTGTTGAACTATTTAGGCCCCTTAAACTGAAATAATGTGGGCAATTTTGCTATTTGATCTTAACCCTTATTTTGAAAGATACAGACTATTTTTCCGGTACAGTCCTGATTAACTCCCACGGGCTTGATGGAGCAGAGTGGATTATTTTGTAGTAATGAAGGAAATATGATTTCTTCTTAGTAAAGATGCAGAAACCGGACTGCGCATGCGTGCTCTGCCTCCATCTGTGGAGTGATGACAACAGGTGACACTAAGATCAGTTAAACTCATTTTAAGGTTACTTTCTCCTTATAATGCCTTCTGTCTGGAAAAAAAACAACAACCTGCATGATGTCATAGTGATGTCATCGGGGTTTTCTCAACTTGGGTTTTTTGGGGTTGAAACAAATGTATAACATAATAAAAAAAAAGCCTGCGTTACAAACTCCCGGCGGCCGCTGCCAAGGATGACTGTTGTTAAATCATGACATTGTTTAGTTTGGCTCGCAGGTGCTGCTGGATTTATGTCAACACTTGAACCTGAATCCTTCGTTTGTTTTGGAGATTTAAGAGCTTCATAAAGTGTATTATGAGTCTCTGGTTACACTTGTGTGTTTGGATTCAGAGCAGTGGAGATACACTGGCTGATCATTTAAATCACTGTTTGGCATTCTTTCTTTCTTTCGTAATAGCTCACGAGTATTAAACGCTTCCTCCGGGATTTCCTCATTCTTACCTGTTCAATGGTTTATTGGGTCATATCAGGGGTGGACTGCATACATGGCATACCGGGCATTGATGTCAAAACTCATAGTCATAAAAAAGTCATAGTTTTTCAGCATGAGCCGGTCTCTCTCAGCCCCTATACCATTATATCACTTTGTGTGCTGTACACCTGACTGTCTTATAGGCTATATCAGCCCTCCTACACAATCTGGACTCTGGTCACAACATCTACGTCTTATAACTTATTCCC
>NC_135856.1:3755252-3820252 GCF_031162955.1 Sander vitreus | reverse complement strand
TCGTAATATCGCGCCCCGAATAGACCGGTGAGGTTAGGACGACGTGAAATACATTTATTAATCACATATTATTATGCTTTGTTCAAAACTTCCTGGGTCTTTTAATGTTTCCAAAACCTTTCCAGGTTTTTCCAAAACGTATGAACCCTGATTCTTGTATTTCATGATTTCTGATTCTATTTTAGTGGTTTCTATTTTCCCTTTAATGGATGTTTTAAATAGTTTTTAACTGCTCTTTAATCTTTTATATAAAGAACTTTGAATGACCTTGTTGCTGATTAAATAAAGCTGCCTTCATCTATCATATACAGGTGTAATTTTCAGGTGTCCACATACTTCTGGCTGTATAGTGTTTGTACAATATCTGATGTAGATAGATAGTTACCTTGATCTTCATGGTGCTGGGAGCCAGAGCCGTGATCTCCTTCTGCATGCGGTCAGCGATACCCGGGTACATGGTGGTGCCGCCGGACAGCACGTTGTTGGCGTACAGGTCCTTACGGATGTCGATGTCACACTTCATGATGCTGTTGTACGCCGTTTCATGGATACCAGCGGACTCCATACCTGTCCAGGTGCACGGCAGAGAGAGTCAGGTTAGGAATGACAAGATTTCAGAGTGGACATTCTCATTCGCCCATCTGAGGATGCTGAGACAAACCGTTCATAGTACAAGGGCTGGGTACTGAAGTCAATGCTTTTTAGGCACAGACTGAACTGCTTCTAAAGCAGTGGTTCTCAAAGTGGGGTCCTTGAAAAGGTTCCAGGGGGTCCCCAACAAAAAGGGGAATCATTTATTTTCACTATAATGGACGGATTTCATCCATAAGTAACACAATGACAGATTGTATGACTATTTTGCTTATGGATTTCCTTCACTTTCTGTAATAAAATATCTAAAAGCAAATATTCTGTCAGGTAGGGGACCCTGGGACAAAGGGTTATCAGATGGGGGGTCCGTGGTCACAATTGTGTCAGTTTAGGGGTCCTTGATGTGAAAAGGTTTGAGAACCACAGCTCTAAAGTATCAAGTATCGAAAAATGTCTCGTCATTCAATAGCTAAGGAGAAAAACTCATCAGCGTCAGTGAGCCAATCAGCATGCAGCATGCTTCTACCAAGATCTAACAATGCTTGTGATTGGCTGTCTTAACGCTACATGTCATAGAGACACGCAGGAAAAACTCTACGTTACACAGCCTCACGTAGTAGGAGCTATCTTTTTGTTGGAAAAAACATATTGTTTAGGAAGTATCGAAGTCCTGGTATCGGTACCAGTATACGATACCCCTGCCCTATATACTACACACCGATGAAGGAGGGCTGGAACAGGGTCTCGGGGCAGCGGAAACGCTCGTTGCCAATGGTGATGACCTGACCGTCGGGCAGCTCGTAGCTCTTCTCCAGGGAGGAGGAGGAGGCGGCCGTGGCCATCTCGTTCTCAAAGTCCAGAGCCACGTAGCAGAGCTTCTCCTTGATGTCACGCACGATCTCACGCTCAGCTGGAAACGGAGAGGAAAGATCAGACTTTGTGCCCCAAAAAACAACGCCACAATAAAAGAAATGAAATCAGAAACTTCTCAAAAAGCTCAGGTAGGAGTGTTTTAGATGTTCGAAGACAGAGTATTGATATCAAGACTTTGCATCAAAACAGGGCTGCAATATCTGATTAATCTGTTGATTATTTTCTCAATTTATGGATTAGTTGTTTGGTCTATAAAATGTCAGAAAATGGTGAAATGAGGATCAGTGTTTCCCAAAAAGCCCAAGAGGACGTCCTCAAATGTCTTGTTTTGTCCACAACTCAAAGATATTCAGTTTACTGTCACAGAGGAGAGAAGAAACAATATTCACATTTAACAAGCTGGACATCAGAGAGGTTTTTGACAGAAATTAATTTAAAGGTCCCATGGCATAAAAATGTCCCTTTATGAGGTTTTTTAACATTAATATGAGTTCCCCCAGCCTGCCTATGGTCCCTCAGTGGCTAGAAATGGTGATAGGTGTAAACCGAGCCCTGGGTATCCTGCTCTGCCTTTGAGAAAATGAAAGCTCAGATGGGCCAATCAGGAATCTTCCCTTTATGACATCATAAGGGGAAAGGTTACCTCCCCTTTCTCTGCTTTGCCCGCCCAGAGAATTGGGCCCCCCATGAGAGAGAGAGAGACATCATGGCTTTCAAACGAGCAAAGTGGCAGTTGGTCAAGACCACACCCCCACCCTCCACCTTGCCCCCCCCCCCCTCTCCTCCTCAATAGCATTTAAAGCTACAGACACAGAAATGGCACATCCTAAGGAAAGCTCATTGTGGGACTGGCTCTAGTGGCTGTAATTCTGCACCAAGACTGAATTTAGGGAAAGAGACTTCAGATACAGTATTAGGGGACCACTAAGGTCTATATAAAAGAGACTTCAGATACAGTATTAGGGGACCACTAAGGCCTATATAAAAGAGACTTCAGATACAGTATTAGGGGACCACTAAGGTCTATATAAAAGAGACTTCAGATACAGTATTAGGGGACCACTAAGGCCTATATAAAAGAGACTTCAGATACAGTATTAGGGGACCACTAAGGTCTATATAAAAGAGACTTCAGATACAGTATTAGGGGACCACTAAGGTCTATATAAAAGAGACTTCAGATACAGTATTAGGGGACCACTAAGGTCTATATAAAAGAGACTTCAGATACAGTATTAGGGGACCACTAAGGCCTATATAAAAGAGACTTCAGATACAGTATTAGGGGACCACTAAGGTCTATATAAAAGAGACTCCAGATACAGTATTAGGGGACCACTAAGGTCTATATAAAAAGTATCCAAAAAGCAGCATGTCATAGGACCTTTAATAGTTGACAACTAACCGATTATTCGGTTGATCTTTGCAGCTCTACATCAAACTGAATACATTTCCATTTCTAAGCCTTTTTCGGGACACATACAATAAAAAGCTGCTTTATATTTTTTGTTAAACTAACAGGAGGGAGAGGGTTCATGTCTACAGCTAACGTGCTTCTAGATGTTAGGATTTTAAAACTGGTGCATGGCGTGGAGCGTTTACCGGTTGTGACGAAGGAGTAGCCGCGCTCGGTCAGGATCTTCATGAGGTAGTCGGTCAGATCCCGACCAGCCAGGTCCAGACGCATGATGGCGTGAGGCAGAGCGTAGCCCTCATAGATGGGAACGTTGTGGGTCACACCATCGCCAGAGTCCAGCACAATACCTGAGAGCACAAACACAAGAGACACAGGAGTTCAATCCTGTCTGTGATGAGAAATGTTATGTACAAATGAATGTGTCGCTTAAAGGTTATGTTGTCATCGAGTCAACCCATTTTCAAAATGTTTCTATATCAGAACTGGGTTTCTTTCAACCAAATTGTAAAAAACAACAACATGGATGGTTCTATATAACGCTCTTCACAAGTTAAAGAAATGATCAGTTCATTACTTTCATTGAATGTGGGTGTTTTATTAAATCTTATGGCATTTGAAAGAAAAATGTATGAATGAACGTTGAAAAATGTGACAAAAATGTCAGAAAAAGGGAGAAAAATCGACAAAAACATCAGATAATGTGACAAAAAGGTCAGGAAAAGTGACAAAAACATAGAGGGAAAGAGACCAAAGTGTTGAAAAAGATGACTAAAAAGTGTATTTTAATTGTGACCCAGAAAAACAAAAAGTTGCATGGTCGACGGGAAGATAACACAACGGTTAACTTATTAAAAAAATGTAATTATAAAGGCTTCAACTGACCCTACACAGAGTGACACAAGGTACACTTCTTGCTGTTTGGACACATTGGAACAAATGTGTTTTAATCTTTTGGATTTTATGAACTTTTTGTCTCGTCTGTGTCGTCGTGTCTTGTTTTGTTTTGTGTGTCTGAAATAAAGCTGAATGGACTCACCGGTGGTACGACCGGAGGCGTAGAGCGACAGCACGGCCTGGATGGCCACGTACATGGCGGGGACGTTGAAGGTCTCGAACATGATCTGAGTCATCTTCTCCCTGTTGGCTTTGGGGTTGAGCGGCGCCTCCGTCAGCAGGGTGGGGTGCTCCTCGGGGGCCACGCGCAGCTCGTTGTAGAAGGTGTGGTGCCAGATCTTCTCCATGTCGTCCCAGTTGGTGATGATGCCGTGCTCGATGGGGTACTTCAGGGTCAGGATGCCCCTCTTGCTCTGGGCCTCGTCGCCCACGTACGAGTCCTTCTGACCCATACCGACCATCACGCCCTGAGGGGGGGGGAGAAACACAGGTATTTGTATTTATTATAAGGATCCCTATTAGCCTAGATGACCACATAGTCTTCCTGAGGTCCAAAACAACATTTAAATCAGACCATATTAAAACATTATTGACATATACAGGAAAGAAGAGAAATAAAAGACGCCGAAAAAATAGAAATGACATAAAAACAATAACAAACCAAGCAAATGGAGACATATCTTGTTAGACAGTTATACATTACAGTATATTACAAGGCTAACATTAAGGTAGCTCACATAGACAACGAAGAAAAGGTAAGATTTGACTCTCTTTTTAAAATGTACCTTTTCCTGTGAATGTTACTTGGGATATTATTCCACAAAGAACTTGCTCTGTACATGAATGTTTTTTTCAGGTTATTGGATATTTTGGTAAAAGGTGCAATCATCTGGTGGTGAGGAATGTTTTATGACGTTGTTATGTTAGCCCTCCTGTTTTTGACGCATTTTCAAAAGGTTTGTATGTCAGAAATTTGGGTTTCTTTCAACCAATGACGTGGATGTTCCATGCAACGCTCTTCACAAGTAAAATAAATGATCAGCCCACTACTTTCATTGAATGTGGGTGTTTTATTCAACTTTCTATCATTTGAAAGAAAACAAATTGATAAAAAAACGTTGAAAAAAGTGACAGAAATAGTTGGAAAAAGCTTCAAAAACGTGAAGAAAAAAAAACGTTTAAAAAAACGCAGAAAGAAACATTAACAAACATCAGAAAAAGTGTCAAAAAAACAAGTTTTTATTTTAAATATTGCAAAAATGTTGCACGGTCGACGGGAAGACAACACAAGGGTTAATTATTATGAGTCATATTCATCTTTTTAAGATTATTTTTTGGGGCTTTTATGGCCTTTAATCAACAGGACAGACAGCTTGAAGAGAGGAAGGGGGGCGACATGCAGCAAAGGGCTGCGGGTTGGATTCGAACCCGGGCCACCGCCAAGGACTCAGCCTACATGGGGCGCACGCTCTACTGGGTGAGCTACACATCGCCCTGTGAGCTCTCTGTCTCTCTGTCTCTGTCTGTCTCTCTCTCTCTGTGTCTGTCTCTGTCTCTCTCTGTCTCTCTCTCTCTCTCTCTGTGTCTGTCTCTCTGTCTCCCTCTCTCTCTGTCTCTGTCTCTGTCTCTCTCTCTGTCTCTGTCTCGCTCTCTCTCTCTGTCTCTCTCTCTCTCTCTCTCTCTGTGTCTGTCTCTCTCTGTCTCTCTCTCTCTCTCTGTCTCTCTCTCTCTGTCTCTCTCTCTCTCTCTCTCTCTCTGTGTCTGTCTCTCTGTCTCCCTCTCTGTCTCTCTCTCTGTCTCTCTCTCTGTCTCTCTCTGTGTCTGTCTCTGTGTCTCGTCTCTGTCTCTCTCTGTGTCTCTGTCTCTCTCTGTCTCTCTCTCTCTCTCTCTCTCTCTCTCTGTCTCTGTCTCTCTGTCTCCCTCTCTGTCTCTCTCTCTCTCTCTCTCTCTGTGTCTGTCTCTCTCTGTCTCTCTCTCTCTCTCTCTCTCTCTCTCTCTCTGTGTCTCTCTCTGTCTCTCTCTGTGTCTCTCTGTGTCTCTCTCTCTGTCTCTCTCTGTGTCTGTCTCTCTCTGTGTCTCTCTCTCTCTCTCTGTGTGTCTGTCTCTGTCTCTCTCTGTGTCTCTCTGTCTCTCTCTCTGTCTCTCTGGTAAGTTCTCCCAGGTACATTTTAAATGTTCTTAAGATATTCACTCACATTCAACTAGGCCAAAACATTATTTACATTTGTCGTACATCAAGACATTCATTTCTTTTATCAGATATAAAAGTTCCACTACTATGGAAGTCACTGAATGGGCCACTGACGGTAAGATGTTACTGTTGCTTGTATTTATTGACTTACTCTATGGTTTGATTTTCTGTTTGCTTTGTCCTTTTGCTTACTTTATTTTTTGATATAAATGTATATTTGCCTCATACAAGAAATCATTCCTACCTCATTCCATAAAACTGTACAACCGTTCACAGCGATAACTATCTCATTACCTCACACATTACAGGGTTGCACTATTATGCTACTTGCACACTGGTCACTTCATATGTAATATCTAATATTATTCATATTTTATTTTGTGATATATACTATGTGTGTAGGTTGTAAATGTTATTCTACACCTGTACATCCGTCCATCCATCCATCCCTGTTTCTTTGTTGCATTGCTTGTTTTATTTATGTTGTTAAGTATTAGGAGAGGACTCTCAATAAGCCTTTTAGTCTTCCTTCCTCTCCTGGACTCAAATTACTTTGTTTTAATCTAATACTTTATAAGTTCTTTGTGCAACATGTGTACCTGGTGACGGGGGCGTCCCACGATGGAGGGGAACACGGCCCTGGGGGCATGTTCCCCTCCATCGTTTAAGTTTTTAAAATGTTTAAATGGATGCTCTTGGGCGCCTGGTTAGCTCACCTGGTAGAGTGGGCCGGGCGCCCATATATAGAGGTTTACTTCAGTCAGGGATGCTCGTGAATAAATGTAACTTAAAGAAGTGGCTAACAGGTAATCAGGACTGTCAACATTACATGTAGACACTAAATCTTGCTGCCATCTTGTCTTTCCTATCCTGCCTGTTTGTGCCACTTGTGCTATGCCTTAAAGGTTGTCTGTTACATGGATGACTGAGTTTGGCTTGTGTGTGTATGTGTGTGTTGGTGTTGATGTTGATATTGACCAACTGTTCTTGTTTATATGCGGATCTTGTCATTTTTTCTATTTTTTTACATTTATAGTCAATTGTACTTGTATTGGGCTAAACCTGTATGTACTATTATAATCCTTATCTTTTTAGGTGTGACATTGTACGATCTGTCCAGGGACAGCAGATGTAAAATAGCCTTTTGGCTAATTCTGGTACATTTTACATTTTTATATGTATTAATAGTGTGCATTGTCCCTGTTAAATAAACCTGAAATAAATAAATAAACTCCTTGACGCAGCGGCTGCGGGTTCGACTCCGATCTGCGGCCCTTTGCTGCACGTCTTTCCCCCCTCTCTCTCTCCTTTCATGTCTAAGCGCTCCTAACAAATAAAGGCCTAAAATGCAAAAAAAAAATCATCTTTAAATGGATGCTCTTGTGTACCTGGTGACGGGGGCGTCCCACGATGGAGGGGAACACGGCCCTGGGGGCGTCGTCTCCGGCGAAGCCAGCCTTCACCAGGCCGGATCCGTTGTCACAGACGAGGGCGGTGGTCTCATCGTCGTCACACATGTCTGCGGCTTCTGGAGGAGAAAGACAAAGGGGGGCGGGGGGGGTGAGTCTCTGTACAGCAGATACACTGGACATTCATCTATACTAGACATTTGACTGAGTTTTACCTCTGGTTGAAAATAACCGATTCTCCATTTAAGATTGTTGGATGGAAGCAGAAAATGTTGTTCATATCTAAATGCAGCTCTACACTTAATCATCTATTTGTTTGGTTATTGTATCATTTCTGACCAAAATCTAGTTTTACTGCTGCTAACCAAAGCTTCAAAATAACCCCTTTTTGATAGATTAATTTGCTTTGGCTGCTCATCACATTAACTTACACCACAGACAGACCTTTCTGTTGTTTTAGGAAAATATACAGTTAGGTTTTTTCTTGTTTCTTTGATTTTCCCCCCCCTCTTTCAGCAAATCTTGTTGTATTTAAACTGTATGAATAATAAAATGGATAATGAGTATAACTCCGTCTTCTTAATCATCCTCTCTTGGCCCGGCAGTGTCTGGGTCCTGTTTATCATTAAACCAGAGCTGTATAAATTGTTTACTCAGCCTGTAATGACGTGTAGTTATTATACAACAAACAGAAACACAGTTAACCATCATTAAGTGTAATGATGCCTTCAAGTGCTCCACATAAACTCCGACATCTGAACTCTTTGTTAGGAATATATAAAAGACAAAAACAAGCTCGGTGTAGTAGGCTACAGTTTAACAACGTATGTCGATCTGGTTCCCTTCCTAGGATGATTTCCATTATGCTTTTTTGTTTTTCTCTTTTTTTTTATTAATCTTTACTATTATTATTTTTATTTGACCTCGATACTGACCGTTAGTCTGTAGGCTACCTCCCATTTACATTTTGTTAAGATTAATGGAAAAGGTAACATGTTTTGATTGATAAAAAGCGCTGGGGAAAAAAGATTTTGTAAGTTAATATCTTACTGCTTTAAAAAAAAAAACGTTTTTGGCTATTTAGAAAATAATTAAGAAATCACAATTTGTACTGTAATCGATGACAAAGCTTACACGGTTAAACAATACATTTTAGTGATATAAAAAAAATCTTATTTGCCCAGTTTTATGTGGCATTAATAGGTAAAAAATATACTTTCCGACAGCCCCTGAATGCAGCAGGTCTGGCTCCCTGGTAGGAAGTTTCCCTGTCACAACAACAATTTTCTAACCGCTGAAGGTGAACAGAAGCCGGCTGCGGTTCACTGCCAGCTCCCATCAGTTAACCACTCAGTCCGGATTATTCTCCATCTGTTTCACCCACTTACATTAACAAAAAGCCAGACTCCATTAACTCAACAGCTAATTTCTCTCTCCTCTCCACCCGCCCAGCCCACCCCGCTTCTCCAAGCCGCTTACCTCTGCTTGTCTCCGGCTGTCAGTGAGGGAACTTTAACCGCTGCTGGTTCCAGATAGAGGGATGACGGGCAGCGCCCACCGGGGTCCTTATATACACCTTCTCCTCCATACCACCCGGGCAGTTTTTTTTCTCCCCAGACAGCCGTTAGGAATGTCCGAGTATTCGACAGGAATTCAACCGATCCCGTCGTCCATATTTGGTCGCGCGGTTGGGGAGGGTGGCCGGCCGCAAGCAAGCAAGCACACAGGGGGCTCGCGCGCCGGGAGGGCCATATATGGAGAGGAAGCCCCCGCGAGTCCGCCGTGGAACGCTCGAGCCCGTGTATGGAGCGAGACCAGCCCGTTACTGGCGCTTGTGGTAGTACTACTACTGTCTTACACACACACACACACACACACACACACACACACACACACACACACACACACACACACACACACACACACACACACACACACACACACACACACACACACACACACACACACACACGCCCATTCAAAACTTTAAAGCTGAAGTCTGAGATAAAATACTATTGTTTTAGTTTGACAAAACATTTCTTCGGTTTTTGTTCTTGTTTTTAGTTCAGTTTATTTGACACTGTGAGAAGGAAGGGCATACAAACACGCACGCACACACAGTGCGTTTCACTATCTTTGTGGGGACCCGTCATTGACATAATGCATTCCCTAGCCCCTTACCCTAACCTTAACCAACACAACTAAATGCCTAACCTTAACCCTTACCCTCACCCTAACCAGAACCTCATTCTAACCCTAATCCTAAAACCAAGTCTTAACCCTCAAACAGACCTTTAGAGTTGTGGGGTCCAGCATTTTGGCCCCACAAAGCTGTCGGGACCCCACAAGTATACTGTATTCCCGGTTTTTGGAAAGTTTTTATCTCAAATTGAATCTATGTATAAGCGCCAAAAAGAGTCAAAAGTTCGGTTGAAGTCAAGTCCTGAAACTAGTGTAAAAACCTAAAGCAGATGTCCTGTAAAGGGTTAACAGTGAAAGGAGTTGATGTGCTGGCTGTAGTTGGACATATTTAGTGTAATTACTATAAATTAACGTAGCAGACTAACTTAAGTGTAGCTGCTTTTGTCAGCCGATCAGAGTCCTATCATCATGTCAACATATGTTTGATTAAAAAAACAAAAAAACATGAATGAATATTGTTCTTAACTCGGCTTCTTCAGGGAGGATTGTTTATTTAGATTATTTTTTGGGGGCTTTTCCCTTTATTAAGTGTACTTTTCCTCTAAAAAGTACAAGTACTATCCGGTCGGAAAGCACCTATAGTGACAGCGGATCGACAGGAAAGGAGGATGACACACAGCAAAGGGCAGCAGGTCGGATTCGAACCCGCGCCTCTGCAAAGGACTACACGGGGCGAACGCTCTTAATGGGTGAGCTAGAGGCCGCCCCTATGGAGAATTGTTTTTTATCTAACACCCTGACATTTATTTTAGGTTTGTTTGGAAGTCAGGCTGCTCAGCTGGAAGCTCGAACAACAACATCCACACAGCAGCTGAGCGACGTTCACGCTTCAGTTTCTAAAACGAGACGGTCTGGAGTCGGGACCTCCAACCGGTCGGACAGCTGCAGCCGCAGCACCGAGACACAGTTCCTCCGAGAGACTAAGACTCAGACCCAACAGACCCGGCTGTGTTTATCCAACTGTTAACGGAGATCACAGAGGTGTCGGGATTCACGGAGCTGCATGTCAGAGATACGGGGGGGGGTAATGGAAGATGAAACTATGGCAGGAGACTGTAGTCAGTTAACCGTCCTGTTGTCCATTTTCAGAAAGTTTCTATATCAGACATTTTGGTTTCTTTCAACCGTGTGTGTGTGTGTCTCTGTCTATACGTGTGTGTGTGTCTATGTGTGTAGGCTATGTGTGTGTGTGTGTCTATGTGTGTAGGCTATGTGTCTGTGTGTGTGTATGTGTGTGTGTGTGTGTCTAGGCTGTGTATATTTGTGTCTGTGTATATGTGTGTGTGTGTGTGTGTCTGTGTGTGTAGGCTGTGTATGTGTGTGTGTGTGTGTCTAGGCTGTGTATATTTGTGTCTGTGTATATGTGTGTGTGTGTGTGTGTCTGTGTGTGTGTGTATGTGTGTGTGTCTGTGTGTGTGTCTGTGTGTGTCAGTATGTGTGTGTCTGTGTGTAGGCTGTGTATATGTGTGTCTGTGTATGTGTGAGTATGTGTGTATGTGTATGTGTGTGTGTGTCTGTATGTGTGTGTGTGTCTGTGTTTAAAATTTAGATCGATTTGATTTGATTGATGATTTGAAGTTGGACCGTCGACCGGAAGACAACACGAGGGTTAAAAAAAAAAAAGAGAAAGACAATTCTTACACACACTTGTCGCCTCTGCATCTAGTTTATTTGGTCGGTCGACGTTTCGGTCACAAGGACCACGTAGTTACGTGACTTTAGAGACACGTGACTTGAGAAAGGTCCTTGTGACCGAACCGAGAGGTGCCGAAACCTCGACCGACCATATCAACCAAATGCAGAGATTCTTCATTAATTCCCTTTACGACAAAGGAGACAAAGGACGGGATGTGCGTAAACATTTGGTGACCAAAATGTCTTCCCTCTTACTGACATTACATTATCCAATAACACAATTAATAAGTCGCCTTTTGGGGAAATAATGTTGGGATGCGTTTTCTTGAAAGCTGCTGTACTAACACGGCCTGACGTCGTCATACTCAGATCGTAGTCAGAATATGAGTCTGAGGCCGACACGCACGGAGATGAGAAGGGTATGTCTGGACTTATCCAACTCTGGGGGATACGGGGAATAAGACAAAGTCCCAATAAGTTGGCGTGTTCCTTTAAGTAGTACTTCCGTGACACAAGCACCCGGTTTTCTTCCGGTACAGGAACTCCGCTTCCACGCTTGAAAGAAGCCCTGTGTTTGTTCTACACAGTGTTAGTCAATGTTGTGCATACAGCAATAAATACGTGGAATACATACGAATTACAGTACATTACTTTTTGTAACTATATGTATGAATAGTTCATGAGAACAGCCTGAACTACTGCAGGTTTTTATAAAAGCCGAACAGAACAGTTATGTGGCGCTCATGTCCCTAATCTAACCTACTTTCACTATTTTTAGGCGAGCTGGACTCTGAAAGCAATCTGCAGCCTCTGTAGCTGTGAAAGTGGATCATCACGGAAGATCCCTGTCACGGTGGCAATCTATTTATAACCGACGTCTGCCCCTCGTCACCAAACAGGAGGAAGTCCTGACTGATGTAGGCCAGCTTCTGGACTCGACAGGATCAGGTTTCTGTCTCTTTCCAGGACTGAAGGCTCTGATATCAGACGGCAGGAGGCCAGAGAGTAAACAGAGTTTAATTCACTGCAGTTTAGTACAGAAATAACAACACATTTATTTAGAAAAGAGCACGTTTCAAACAAAGCTTGAAAAATTATTACAAGTGCAGTAGCAGGCGTCACATCTGGGCTTCTAGGTAATGTTCATAATTGGCTCGAAGGACAAATTCAAAATAAGGTTTTGATTTCAAACCGCTCAGGTCTTCCAGCTCCAGCAGCTCTTTGACGTCAGGCAGGTACGTCTGCAGAGAAACTCCTGGAACATAAAGATTCATTTGTCATTGAATTGAAACTACTTGCAACGTGTTGGTCTGTAAACATTCAGAAAGCTGCCTGTTTACACCACAGCAAATACTCTTTGTACTTCCGTTCTAACTTCCAACTTTCCTGTAGCTGGATATATTATTTGTTTCGTCTAAATATGAATGTGGATAACATTTTTGAAAGTGAGATGCTTGCAACAGTTGCAAGTAGAGTCCCTGCAACGTTCTTGAACAGTTTTGTCTCGTCACAAATCTTTACCAAGTTGAGGAAATTAAACAATGTCATTTAACAAACAGCGTCTTGTCTGATACCTGAGCTTGTTGCTTGAGTGTTTTCTGCTGCAAAGTGCATGACAGCTACTAAGTATATAGAGTAGGATTTTCCAAGAAGTGAGAGCAAATACGAGTATATGAAGCATAGACTGTAAAAATAATGGACGAAGCTTCCGGGTCTGAAAAGTGAAGCCAATGTAGAAGCTCCTTAAATCTAGCCTAGAAATCTAGACGCACTTTGCGGCAGCAAATGTCATTTGTAGCCAGGGTCAGTCTAGCAACTCTCCGTTGGCTTGTGAGCTGGAAAAACCAAAACCTAGTCAGGCCAATCACATTGTGCGTAGAGTCGGTGGGCGGGCTTAACATAATGACGGCAGAGTTGCAACGCGTGAATTCCCCACTACCTGAAAACAAAGAAGATGGCTGCTGCTGCTGGCGAACAGCGGTCTTTGGAAGACTTGGAGTTCAGCTTTTCTTTGAGAAAAGAACAAAGAACGGCACTGAAGTCATTCTTAAAAAAGGAAGATGTGTTCCGAGTTTTGCCGACCGGATACGGCAAAAGTTTAATCTATCAAGTAGCGTTGCTCTGATTGGTTGAAGAGCTATCCTATTGCGTGCAGAGGGAATTTGAAAGACAACCGTTTATCCCGCCCCTCAGATTGAGCCCCGCCAATGGTGAGTTCCCAGACCCAACATCTGGATGTGGGTCAGACCCAGACCCAACATCTGGATGTGGGTCAGACCCAGACCCAACATCTGGATGTGGGTCTGGCTTGTCAGGCTACATTAAACCTGCATTCTCTCTAATTTCCAGCAGGGGGCTCCACTCCAAAAAGAAGTCTGTTTCTATAGAAGTCTATGTGAAAATGAGCCTGCTTCTCACTTGATTTATTACCTCAGTAAACATTATATAAAGTTTATGTTTATACATAGTTAAGAAGCATTGTTGCAGGGAGCTTAGTAAGATTGATTCTCTGTAACTGTTCGTTTACTGGAAACTTGACCTGGGAATGACCTACATTAAGTATCACTCATACTCTTGATTTCAATAATTATAAGCACATCCTCTCGAACGTTAATACCTTCTCAAAATCAGAGTGATATGATTTAGTCGTTTACGATACGCATCTTGTTATATTTTTTGGATGAAATACAAGTCATGCTGGAATCTCCTGGCTGTGCTTTGGTTCGTTTTCCAACCCCAGAGTCACGAACGTTTCTCACCTTCCTGGATGAGTTTGAGGAGGATCTTGACGAAGATGCTGTCCTTGGCGGCTTCCAGAGGGTCGTCGGTCCCGTCAGTGGAGGACCAGCTGGGAGGCACACGGCATTAAAGTCAAACAGCACGTCAAACTAATTAATAACTGCGATGTACAGTGAGCACGGAGCACACAGTCACATGTTTATAAATCAGTGTTTCAAACTTTTTTTTGTATGACTGTTTACTTATATCTGCAAAGATTTTTTTGCAGTTTGTAAAAATCTTCCATCAGTGAGATCAAAATTTAGGGCAGAGATATTCAACAGTGGGTCCGTGACCCCTGGGTGGTCCTTAGAGTTAAGTGTGATTTATACTTCTGCGTAAAACGCCGTGCTTACATACGTAGGTATGTGGAGACACAAACCTACGCCGTAGCCTGACCTGCACCTCTCGAAAAATGTAACTACACGTCGCAGCAACGCACGTCGCTCGGCCGTGGCTTTGTAGCGTTGCATTGCCCCCTGACTCATTTCCTGGTTCTCCTTCTCTATAAACAACATGAAATCAAGGAGAGCTAAATCCCACCGTGGTCAGAAAGAACAGGGGAGACACTTTGTCTGAAAAGACACATTAAAATGAATCAAACATTTTAATAGCAAAGATAAACTGGCCTATTTGTGGAGAAAAAACCCCCTTTTCATTTACACATTGAAGATAGGCTTACTATAGGTAAGGTAGCCACTACGGTAGCCGTACAGTTAGGCTTAAGGCTTCACCGCCATTCATTTTCATTCATCCGGCCCAGTTTAATTTTATACAGTACATGTAGTAGGGGATCCCTTATGTCTCTCTCTTTCAGCTAAGGGGTCTGTAGGAGCCACATGTTGTACCGTATGTTGTTTATGGTGTCATTTATATTATTTATTGATTATTATATTGTAGGTGGTGGGCGTTTTCATCGCGGTTTGAGCGGAAGTGATAACAGTATATGTGTTTGCTTCACCTGTTCACCTGGGGGGGGGGGGGTTTTGGGCATTGACACAGAGGGGGTGAGCCTGTGAGCGAACACACTCTGTTGACCGCCGCACTAACGCACTTATTTCGACTCACAAGGTAACTTTACATTCGGTAACTGCAGTGCTAGTTGTATTTTATGTGTGGAAGAAGAGGAATAAATCATTGCAATACAATCTCGAGTGCGTCACTGTGTGTGTATGCATCTCTCAGTGTTTGGTCCCTCGCGGCAGAACTTTGTTGGACAGCTTACAGCCGCAACAGGGTCCTTGCCCTAATCACGACTAGATAAACATAAACATGAAAGGAGTGTCTTACTCGTCTCTCCTGAGCGCTTTGCCGAAGATCTCACACTTCAGCGAGTCGATGTCCTCAGCTTCCTCCTGCAACACAAACACAGAAAAAATCCACAAGAGTTGACTTCTAACTGTCGTCGATACCCGACCGGTCGAGCGTCAAGACAGTCCGATGAATCGGGGGGGGGGGGGGGGGGGGGGATTACCTCGTCGATGTACTCCAGCAGATCCAGAGCTTTTTTGAAGTCGTACTCGTTGGCTCGCCTGTTGTCATCACAGATGTACAACTGAGGAGAGGAGAAAAGAGGAGAGGAGGCTGTGAAGTTACTGTCAGCATTTTGACATGGTCATTCCCCGCTTTATGGCAGTAACCTTCGTCCGAGTCTTTGACTTCATTCTTGCACTATTGGACTTATTTGCACTGCCACCATGACACACACTCTCATAGAGCACCTTACCATGCAGACTGAACCACAGGGTCAGTCCCTGCCCTGTCACTGCAAGCCTCTCATGCTTATACATCCCACATGTGGATTTGTCATTTTATCATCCTGTTTATGATGTATGTGTATGTGATGTCTGTAAGCTACTGGGACCTTGGATTTTCCCTTGGGGATCAAGAAAGAAAGAAAGAAGTAAAGAAGTAAGTAAGGAAAGAAGTCTGTCTGTCTGTGAAATGTTAAACAGGAACGCTGGTTTCCTTCTTCGTGTTAAGGGATTAAAAATAAACCCACTGGTGGATTTGCTCTGCAGAAATCTGACTGTTTGGTTCTGTTATTAGGACTTTAAGAAGGAAAAACACAACATTCACAATTTAAAGTCACATTTTTTGGAGAAAAACAAGATGCCGTTTTCTATTGGACAAAATTGCATGTTTAGGGCCGAAACTAACGATTATTTTCACTGTTGATTAATCGGTTGATTATTTTCTGCATTAATGGATTAGTTGGTCTCTAAAACGTCAGAAAATGGTGAAAAATGTGGATCAGCGTTTCCCAAAAAGCCCAAGATGACGTCCTTAAATGTCTTGTTTTGTCCACAACTCAAAGATATTCAGTTTACTGTCACAGAGGAGAGAAGAAACTAGAACAATATTCACATTTAACAAGCTGGAAAAAAAATGACTCAAACCGATTAATCAATTATCAAAATAGTTGGTGATTAATTTAATAATTAACAACAAATCGATAAATCGTTGCAGCATGTTAACGGGGCTTTATTTACGCAACGTCTGCTTCATCTGTTCTTCTTTCTGTGCAGTTAATGACAGTAAAAGTGATCTGGTTTGAATTTTATTTGGAAGTTTAGTTTACACAAATCACCAAATGTGTTCTCCCTGTCGGTACGCGATCTGTGCTGCCCGCACGATCCGTTATGCGCACGCGCAGATGATAATCCCGTTTACGACACTGCACGAACTGTTCCACGCTTGCGCACCTTTGCACCGCGGGAATTTCATTCATTTCACAGCACTCGCAAAAGGGAGTGTGGAGGAAACTGAAGCTCTGCAGTGACAGAGAGACTCTGACTTCATTCCACATCCAAAATGGTGTATGTTCATGTAACATGTAACAACTCCTTTATTATTTTGGATTGGCAACCACGTAAACACCTCGTAATGCATAGCGTAAACGACAGTTAAAAACATCACAACATCCCCACACTACACGTCACAAAAATAACAATGTCGCCAAGGCTTAGTACACGGACGTCGATGTGCGGTTTTGGATCAGTGACAGTAAGTACTTCATTTAAAAAAAAGTCTCAATAAAACGTGAACTGCATAATGAATAACATAAAATGTAGCCTACAAAATTATTATTCCCGCGGTGCAAAGGTGCACAAGCGTGGAACAGATCGTGCAGTGTCGTAAACAGGATTATCATCTGCGCGTGCACATAACGGACCATTTTGAGTAGGGCTGTGTATCGGCAAGAATCTGGCTTTACGATATGTATCACGATACGTGGGTCACAATTCAATATATTGCAATATATTTAGATACTGTGCATAAGGCGATATATTGGAATTTTTTTATAGTATAATTTTAGAAAAACTAATATTTAAAAAAAAGACATGATGTGCAAACTGCCAGTTTGGGATTGTGGTTCCCAAGTGAGCTAGTGTTTATATGCTGAAGTTCAGCCATAGCTACGTTGTTAGCTTCTAGCAAAAAATCAGGCACTGCTAGGCACTGTTAAGGACACTAGTGGTGTGTCTCAGCATAGCCATCTAGCAGTAGGGGGTTTAAACACAACATAAACGGGAACGTGTCTTACATGAATATTTTTGCATGTAAACTGAAAAAAACAACAACAAAAAAACGATATTGCGTTTTTGAAAATCTATATATTGCTAAATAAAATATTGCGATTCTCAAGTGTAATGATTTTTTCTTACACCACTACTTTTGAGTTTCCTTCTCAACAATCTAAGGTATTGTTGTTTGCTTCGTTGTCGCTGGTTGTTGAAGTGTACACTCTTGCATTGGCAAATCACTATGACATTTGAGATTTCTACAGTGAAAAACAAAACTTGGAGATATTGCAAGTACAACAATTTATTGTTATTTATTAACAACATAAATGTATGTATTTAAACAAGTCGTGTGTGTGTGTGTGTCATTCTCTTGACAGCTGTTGTAAAATGGTGCTACGGCTCCTTTAAGACAGCTCCGTGCGTGTGTGTGTGTGTGTGTGTGTGAAGGGTGCAGAGGAGAAATAGAGAGAGGAAGCAGATGTGTAGATGCGACCGGAGCAGAGTTGGTGGAATACGTTTAAGTGTTGTACACAGTGTGTGCGGTGTCCGAAACAAACTCGACACACTTCTTTTTAGTTTCTAGGTTTTCAGCGGTGATAAATCTGTTACGGTCAGGCTGCAGCCATCAGACAGCTTATCCGAACTAGCGTCCGTGGGTAAGCAAACTTCTGATAGGGTGGGCCGACTGCTTGATCCGAGGTAAATCACGTAGTTCCCTCTGGGTGGTGTAGTTTATGTAACGTTAGGGTCAATCTCTCTGACACTGACGCTTTCTCTGTCAGTGGTAGAGTACCGGCTACATGTGAGTAGTAGCGGTACGCAAGAAAAAGTGCAGGTACGCTTAAGAGTAAAATGTAGAAGTGCCGGTACACTTTGAGCACTGCTTCCAATTTGTAATCTCATGCAGATGTGTCCATGTGTTAACGGGTCTACTGTGTGTGTGTGTGTGTGTGTGTGTGTGTGTGTGTGTGTGTATGTGTGTGTGTGTGTGTGTGTGTACTCACCTGTATGAGGTTGTGAGCGCTCAGCAGAGGCATGGTGTCGGGGTTCAGCTGCTTCTCCTCCAGCAGCTGTCGGGGCAGAGTCTCCTGATGCAGCAGGAAGCGCTCCTGCTCCACGATATCTGATGGGACAGATACATGACAGCATCGAGTCTAGTTACAGGACACTGAACGCCACACTGCAACGCTGCCATTCCTTCATGTCTATTAAGTGAAGTTCTTCTGGTTTTTCACCAGTAAGAAAAGTGGAAAAGCTGCTAAAAGTCATAAAAAGTCAGATCCTCACACTGGAGTATTTTGTAAGTTTAAAGTTTAGTATGTAAGTAGCAAATGCAATTCTTCTGCTAAACGTCAAAGCTCTCCACAACCTTCCTTTAACACTGCTCCAACAGGCAACCAGCAAGTAGTCACAGCAGACTCTGACCCAGGTTCGATTCCCAGTCCGGGCTGACCCTTTTTTCGACATACTATACTATGTCTTTTGGTCATTCTTTGATCTAATTTACAAGGACTCTTTTCGATTGCCCGCATCTGATAACCAGCTCATGGTTTTACCGTCGACGTGTTTGTTGAGTTCGTCCTCATGCAGGTCGGATGCGAGCACCGTCAGCTTACTGAGAGCCAGGAGCGTCTTCTTCTTCACAAAGTAACGCGTCTCCCCGTTGGCCTGGCTGTAGAGCGTCCTGTTGGCCTGCAGAGACACGATACACTGCGTCAGTCACAGCATTATAATAGTTATTTAAAGTGCTCATATTATGCGGTTTGGCTTTTTCCTTTTCCCTTTATTGTGTTATATATCTTTTTTGTCCATGTTACAAAGTGAAAAAGCCCAAAGTCCCCCCCAAAGGGACTTACCATCTCCAACAGAAAACACTGTTCACAAACTGCTCCAAACAGCTCTGTTGTAGTCCAGCCTTTACTTCAGAGACAAACGTGGTCACTTTGGAACACACGTTATAATGCTCACCTAGCTGCTAGCATGGCACGCCCTCATACTCTGCTTCTGACTGGCTAGTAGTCCTTACCTAGCTACTGTCAGGGCACACCCTCATACTCTGCTTCTGACTGGCTAGTAGTCCTTACCTAGGTACTGTCAGGACACGCCCTCATACTCTGCTTCTGACTGGCTAGTAGTCCTTACCTAGGTACTGTCAGGGCACGCCCTCATAATCTGCTTCTGACTGGCTAGTAGTCCTTACCTAGGTACTGTCAGGGCACGCCCTCATACTCTGCTTCTGACTGGCTAGTAGTCCTTACCTAGCTACTGTCAGGGCACGCCCTCATACTCTGCTTCTGACTGGCTAGTAGATTCTGTGAGAGGTCTCACTCTGTAGCTAAAACAGAGAGCTCAACACACAGGGTGAAAAGAGGAGCTGCAGCAATGTGCAGTACAACAAAAATATGGTGTTTTTTGAAAATTAAACCATGTAAACCTATTCTTAACTATGTAAAATCTATTTTCATGAAACTTGGTGGAAGGGTTGTAACATGGGCCAAGGAAGAATCCATTAAATTTTGGAGCAGATCCGAATCACAGGCCTGATACACAGACTTCTTTTTCACTTTTGTTAAAATTTGTTTGTGCTACAAAGTCAAAACCAAAGTCAGACTGTGGTTAAAACCAGGAAGGCTGACGAACACTTCCTCTTGCTTGTGTATGTGTGTGTTAACTGCAGGCAGGAAGGAAGCTGTGCAATGTGTGTGTGTGTGTGCGTTTAATGTAGAGGCAGTATTATTGGTGCTGGTTGTTGTGAGCACCAACATGTTTAAAGCTGCTAAAACAGGAAGGAAACTGAGTTTGTGTGTTTCTTCTGTTCTACGCTGTGGTGGCTGCAGACTTAGAAAGTGTGGAGGAAGAAAGAAAGAAAGGACTTTATAACCCTGTGTGTAGTCTTCTTTGGTAGTTTTAGAGGACATCATTTTTTTTTTTTTAAAGGAGGTAAAAACAGAAGGAGTTATGTGAGGCCATGTGTCCCTGTGGCAGACCGAGGGAAGACTGGAAAGAAGGAAACAAAGGAAATGTAGGATGGAAGGAGGGAAGATAACAGGGAGGAAACCTGAAGATAACGACTGAAGAAAGGAAGCTCAGATACTTAATTAAAAAGGAGGGGAAAAAAAGGTATAAAGGAAGTAACAAAGGGCAGAAGGGATTGAACAATAAAGATCAGAAAGAAGGAAGGAGTGAAGGAATGATTGACTTGGAAAAGGGAGAAGGGAAGGAAGAATATAAATAAATAGGAAGGAAGGAAGGAAGGAAATAAGGAAAGAAGAGGGTAAGTGTAAAAGGAAGGAAGGAAGGAAGGAATGGCAAAGGGAAGGAAAACAAAGGAAAGAAGAGATTAAAGATTAAAATAAAGGACAGAAAAACAAACAACAAAACAAATAGCAGAAAGGAAGAAAATAGAAAGGAAGGAAGGAAGGAAGGAAGGAAGGAAGGAATGAAGAGAAAGCAGTGAAGTAAATGAAAGTGAAGAAGCGATCTGGGGCCATCAGCTGTTGAGGAAGTATAAAGAGGGAGGAAGCTGCGTGGGTATTTATACTCGGTAGTTTCTCAGAGGATGTGGTCGTGGCTTTGTACCAAGGTGTGAAACAAGCTTGTGTGTGTGTGTGTGTGTGTGTGTGTATGTGTCAGTGTGTATGTGTCATTGTGTATGTGTGTCAGTGTGTATGTGTCAGTGTGTGTGTGTGTGTCATTGTGTGTGTGTATGTGTCAGTGTGTGTGTGTGTCAGTGTGTATGTGTCAGTGTGTATGTGTCAGTGTGTATGTGTCATTGTGTGTGTGTGTATGTGTCAGTGTGTATGTGTCAGTGTGTATGTGTCATTGTGTGTGTGTGTGTCAGTGTGTGTGTGTCATTGTGTGTGTATGTGTCATTGTGTGTGTGTGTATGTGTCAGTGTGTATGTGTGTGTCAGTGTGTATGTGTCAGTGTTGTGTGTGTGTGTGTGTGTCAGTGTGTGTCAGTGTGTATGTGTCAGTGTGTATGTGTGTGTCAGTGTGTGTGTGTGTGTCAGTGTGTATGTGTCATTGTGTATGTGTCATTGTGTATGTGTCATTGTGTATGTGTCATTGTGTATGTGTCAGTGTGTATGTGTCAGTGTGTATGTGTCAGTGTGTATGTGTCAGTGTGTATGTGTCAGTGTGTATGTGTCATTGTCTGTGTATGTGTCATTGTGTGTGTGTGTATGTGTCAGTGTGTATGTGTCATTGTGTGTGTATGTGTCAGTGTGTGTGTGTGTGTCAGTGTGTATGTGTCATTGTGTGTGTGTGTGTGTCATTGTGTGTGTGTGTGTGTGTGTCAGTGTGTATGTGTCAGTGTGTATGTGTCAGTGTGTATGTGTCAGTGTGTGTGTATGTGTCAGTGTGTGTGTATGTGTCAGTGTGTGTGTATGTGTATGTGTCAGTGTGTATGTGTCATTGTCTGTGTATGTGTCAGTGTGTATGTGTCAGTGTGTATGTGTCAGTGTGTATGTGTCAGTGTGTATGTGTCATTGTGTGTGTGTATGTGTCATTGTGTGTGTGTGTGTGTCATTGTGTGTGTGTATGTGTCAGTGTGTATGTGTCAGTGTGTGTGTGTCAGTGTGTGTGTGTGTCAGTGTGTGTGTGTGTGTGTGTGTGTGTCAGTGTGTATGTATGTCAGTGTGTATGTGTCAGTGTGTATGTGTCAGTGTGTGTATGTGTCATGTGTGTGTGTATGTGCAGTGTGTATGTGTCATGTGTGTGTGTGTATGTGTCAGTGTGTGTGTCAGTGTGTGTGTGTCATTGTGTGTGTCATTGTGTGTGTCATTGTGTGTGTGTGTGTCAGTGTGTGTGTGTCAGTGTGTGTGTGTGTCAGTGTGTGTGTGTCAGTGTGTGTGTGTCAGTGTGTGTGTGTGTCAGTGTGTGTGTGTGTGTGTGTGTGTGTGTGTGTGTGTGTGTGTGTGTGTGTGTGTGTGTGTGTGTGTGTGTGTGTGTGTGTGTGTCAGTGTGTGTGTGTGTGTGTGTGTGTGTGTGTGTGTGTGTCAGTGTGTGTGTGTCATTGTGTGTGTGTATGTGTCAGTGTGTATGTGTCAGTGTGTGTGTATGTGTCAGTGTGTGTGTGTGTCAGTGTGTATGTGTCAGTGTGTGTGTGTCAGTGTCAGTGTGTATGTGTGTGTGTGTGTGTATGTGTCATTGTGTGTGCGTGTCATTGTGTATGTGTCATTGTGTGTCAGTGTGTGCGTGTCATTGTGTATGCATCATTGTGTGTGTGCATGTGTCATCTTGTGTGTGCGTGTCATTGTGTATGTGTAAGTCATTGTGTGTGTGTGTGTGTGTGTGTGTGTGTCAGTGTGGATGTGTAAGTCATTGTGTGTGTGTGTGTGTATGTCATTGTGTGTGTGTATGTCATTGTGTGTGTGTGTGTATTCAGAATACAAATGATGAGTAACTGTATTCCGTTACAGTTACAATTTGAATAGTTGGTATTTAGAATACAGTTACATTGTTGAAATCAATGGATTACATGACGATACTTCTGTTTCACGAGTTTATTCACTCTCGCAACTCCACGCATTTCCCAGAAGCCCCAATATGAAAACGAAAAAATGAGCTATTTACGTGATCACTGATAGAGGTCGAGATGGAGCATCAGAGCCAGGGCAGGAATGGTTTCTATCTTGGAAATTCAAACAGCATTTCACATTAAAGAAAGAGAAGAGAGAACGAAATATAACTGCACTGCAGTGCAGCCTCTTCTCGCCAGCAACCAGCCTCCTTTCGGCGTCCAGATTCCTCCACCTCCAACCTGAAGAAGCATCTTAAAGTACGTTATTTTTTTTAATTAGCCAAGCGTAGTCGTCTGCTGTAGTGTTACTGGTCACCTTGCGACTTTACATTCTCCTACGTGCTGATTTACTAGCCCCAGAGCCGTTGAAAGACTGACGGGCCCCGTTTGACATGTTAGCTAACGTTAGCTAAAATTAGCTCGTGGTAGCTTAGACTGCGGTTAGATTTTTGTACAAATACAACAATCTATCTGCTTGTTCAGGTCCACATTCAGCCAGTTGGACCAGAAGAACACACCAGAACAGGCCTGTTTAGTAAGCTGTATGTGATGGCCGCATTCCTACTTATAAAATACAGTTCAATGTGGAAGTACTCCAAGTATTCAGAATACGTTACTCTGATCGAGTAACGTAACGGAATACGTTACAAATTACATTTTTGGGCATGTATTCTGTACTCTGTAACGGAATATGTTTTGAAAGTATCCTTCCCAACACTGTATATCACTGTGTGTGTGTGTGTGTCAGTGTGTGTGTGTATGTATGTATGTATGTATGTATGTGTCAGTGTGTGTGTATGTATGTATGTATGTATGTGTGTATGTGTCAGTGTGTGTGTATGTATGTATGTATGTATGTGTGTATGTATGTATGTATGTATGTATGTGTGTATGTATGTATGAGTCAGTGTGTGTGTCAGTGTGTGTGTGTGTGTGTGTGTGTGTGTGTCAGTGTGTGTGTATGTCAGTGTGTGTGTGTATGTCAGTGTGTGTGTGTGTGTCAGTGTGTGTGTGTGTGTGTGTGTGTGTGTGTGTGTCAGTGTGTGTGTATGTCAGTGTGTGTGTGTATGTCAGTGTGTGTGTGTGTGTGTGTGTGTCGTACACTTTGGTAGTCGTGCACGTGGATGTGGTGCAGCCAGCTCAGGTGCTGGTGCGACTGCAGGAAGCTGGCCAGCTGCTGGTGCTGGGCAGCCGGCTGGGACAGCAGCTTCCCCCTCTTCCCCTTCTCCATGTACCAGCGGAACAGGAAGTCGGCAAAGTTCTGTGACAAAGAGGAAGTTGGTAAGTTGGCTGTGTTTGAAATCGCGTACTACAGGGCTGTCAACGAATATTCTAAATTTGAATACTGTGAGAGCCTGGTACTGCTGCCCGACACGTTTAGCTCGCTGTCTGACTGAGCCCAGCCTGTAGTCCAGAGAGTTCACAGCGAGCGAGTGGGCATGTTGATGGCGTTCTATCCTGTGGCTGCCGCTACCGGAAGTAAACAAACAACGAGGGCGAAGAAGAAGACGCCACAAAAACGCTGACGAAAATGTCTAACCTGGAGAGACGACGCGATTCGGGATCTTCTGTCGGTAAGAGCCGTCACTGAAACGGTCACAACTGACAAATTAAAGGACAATTCCGGCGCAAAACGAACCTAGGGGTTAATAACAGATGTGTACCCACTCTGTCGCTCTCTGGGACGTGTTTTCATGCTAATCGAATGTGTTTGGAGCTTGAAAGACGCTAACGCGGACCGCTGATTAGCTTACAACGCTAGTATTCGGGGCACAGGGAACGTAAAAACAAATCTCTATTTATACCACTAACAAGGCTCAAAATATCACCAAACTTCAACGGTAGCATCATGAGGGTCCCTAAATGTTAACAGAAGCATTGAGAACATTGTAAGTGTACAGACAGTTTATTGAAAAGATAGTTTAGGAAGACAGTAGCTCCCAAGACGGCGGCCGCCTGTATACAAGAACGCGACTTTACTTTAATCTTTTTAATAAACTGTCTGTACACTTACAATGTTCTCAGTGCTTCTGTTAACATGTAGGGACCCCTCATTATGCTACCGTTGAAGTTTGGTGATATTTTGAGCCCTTGTTAGTGGTATAAATAGAGATTTGTTTTTACGTTCCCTGTGCCCCGAATACTAGCGTTGTAAGCTAATCAGCGGTCCGCGTTAGCGTCTTTCAAGCTCCAAACACATTCGATTAGCATGAAAACACGTCCCAGAGAGCGACAGAGTGGGTACACATCTGTTATTAACCCCTAGGTTCATTTTGAGCCGGAATTGTCCTTTAAGGCAGTGGTTCTCAAACTTTTTTCAATAATGTACCCCTTTTGAATTGTTTCTTTAAGCCAAGTACCCCCTGAGCAGCGCTAATCATTTTTGGTAGAAAAAAGGTCTATATAAAGAGGAACAGTACAGCGCTGTCAGCGACAGATTTACTAAACAACAGCCTTGTAACTGAAAAAACATTTAAATGCTGATGAGAAAAGGAAACAAAAACTGTAAAAAAAACGACAAAACCTTTGAAAAAAGAAGGAAGGCAAGAATAGGTTGAAAATACTCGGAAAAAACCTTCAAAAACAGTGACATAACTTCGAAAAAAGCAAGAAACTTGTAAAAAGTAGGACAGTAGAAGGAAGGCAGGCAACACAAATGTCACATTTTTGGTAGGAAATAAGTCTACATAAAGAGGAACTATGTTCTGGACAACAGCCTTGTAACTATTAAACAATATGTTAAATATCTCACGAACCCCTGCAGTCCTTCAAAGTCCCCCTAGGGGTCCACGTACCCCCATTTGAGAAACACTGCTTTAAGGGAACGGTAAGAGACTCGGTTTGTTAACGACCAATTAACGAACGGCTCCGTGACCGCGGTGAGATAGAGGTCTACTGTGTTTGAATGCAGTTTTACGTTATATAGGACATTATTTTACTAACCGTTGTGTTGTCTTCCCGTCGACATGAAGTTGTTGCCATTTCAGGTCAAAACTGACTTTTTTTGGCGCTTTTTTTAAAAACGTTTTCTTTTTTAAATTCATGGTCAATAAAACTAATTTATATGAAATGATTCCTGATTTTTTTCTTTAAAAAAAAGGCATACATTATGAATTATTATGACTAATAGTTAAGATCAGAGGACGTTGAGTGGATCACATACTGGTATATGTCAAAGTTTAGTCGGCATACTGTTTTGAAACCATTTAAATATTTTAAACACCCAAAAATCAATGGAAGTTATCATTAATTTTACCTGCGAAGACTGTTGTATGGGTTCCATACCATACAACGGGCATCCACCTTATTTTTGGGCCATTTGGTTGAAAGACACCCATATTTCACATATTAAAAATCTTTAAAAAGGACAACACAAGGGTTAAACTGTCTAGTAAGCTAAACTTTAACATGCTAACACATTTAACAAACTCAACAAATATCACATTTGCCAGAGGCGCCACTGCGAGAGTGCGGGCGGGTCTCCACGAGCTGGGAAGCGTGACGCCACAGCGGGCTCCGGTGTAGGACTACTGGCTCAGACGGGGCGTCTCGGTCGGTCTCAATGTTTTCCCTAAGCATTTCTGGTTCTCTGCGTACCTGGTCTGCAAACTTGGTCATGTAGTGCTGCAGGCGGCTCTGGTTGTCGGTCTGCTCACACATCTGAACCAGGATGTCGAAGTCACAGTACTTCTCAGCCAGCGCTGCCACCCACTGGTACTGACCCAGCTCCACTGCAAAACACAACAGACCATTTGTTACTTTTGCTTCACAAAACAAATGACTCAAACCGTTTAATCCAATATCAAACTAACTTAATAGCGGACAACTAATCCATTAATCTTTGCAGCTCTAATTGAAATCTGATTGTATCATTAGACTCTCAGGGGCCCATCTTGCACTCCGCAAGGCGGAGCGCAGCCCAAAGCCCGACCCAAGTGTCTTTGCTTGTTTAAAACCGATGCAGTTGTCAATTTCACGTCCAGCGCCCACGTCGTCTAAAGGTCCCATTTCTCAATCCCCCGCTTTCAAACGAGCAAAGTGGCAGTTGGTCAAGGCCACACCTCCACCCTCCACCTTGCCCCCCCCCCCCTCTCTCTCTCCTCAATAGCTACAGACACAGAAATGGCACATCCTAAGGAAAGCTCATTGTGGGACTGGCTCTAGTGGCTGTAATTCTGCACCAAGGCTCAATTTAGGGAATACACCTTCAGATACAGTATTAGCGGACAACTAAGGTCTATATAAAAGAGACTTCAGATACAGTATTAGGGACCACTAAGGTCTATATAAAAGAGACTTCAGATACAGTATTAGGGGACCACTAAGGCCTATATAAAAGAGACTTCAGATACAGTATTAGGGGACCACTAAGGTCTATATAAAAGAGACTTCAGATACAGTATTAGGGGACCACTAAGGTCTATATAAAAGAGACTTCAGATACAGTATTAGGGGACCACTAAGGCCTATATAAAAGCATCCAAAAAGCAGCATGTCATAGGACCTTTAAATAGCAAACGCACCTGCGCCCATCTGTGCGCCCATGGGCGTGCTGCTCTTATAGGGAGGTGTGTTCAGGTGCATTCTGGGCGTATTGCTATCTTGAGGCAGCGGGAAGTGATCGCGCCATTGACCCACAAAAACCTGGTCTGAAGTCAATAACGCAGCATTTCATTGTTATTTAAACAGAGCATTAGTAAAATGCGTCTAGGCTCGTGCACACTCTGCTCGTTACACACACAGGGACGCACAGCAGCACACACACACAAAAGATTACAAATCAAAATATTACGGTGCAAATCCTCCATCATAACAGCAATGCTCCAAGGTCCAAACGCACCTGGCTTTTAAAGGGAATGGGAGATGATCTCTGATTGGTTTATTGCATGTTACGCCCAAAACACACCTATGAATTAATGAAGACACTAAGTAACACCCGTTGAACCATGCGCCTGGCGCACGGACCCTTTTTTCCACCGTCAAACTAGCAAAAGTGGATTTGGACACGCCCTAAACGCACCTGCACCAGGCGCTTCATGCCGTGCGCTGAGATGGTTAAAATAGGACCCTCAGTACGGTTTATTCCTCTACTTACGCAGCGGGGCGAGCAGCTCGGAGCGGCGTTGGCTGTACTCCATCTCCAGACTGTTGTAGCGCTCCTGTTGGGCCCCCAGGGGCCTCTGCTGCTGCAGGGAGGTCAGCTGGGCCACATAGCCACCCAGGTAGATGTCCAACAGCGCCACCAGCTGCTCGCAGAGGGCGCTGCGCAGCTCGGAGTCGGCGTGCGGGTACACAGAGCGCAGGATGATCTCGTGCTGGCGGGAGAGGACGCTGCGAACGCCTCCAACACCTCCTGATGCTGGGGGGCGGGAAGACGTTAATTAGATATTCTACTCCAAATAAAAGCACTTTTACAGGTAAATGAGCGGCCATTTAGGACATTCAGAGTGTGATCTTTTCATTTCTTTGTATTTGGCAGTTTAAAAAAACAGCACATGCTGACATCTTGTCAATAGAAAACTCATTTTTAGGACTGAACATGGAGGTCATATTTTCTGCAGACAGTCTAAATCAAACCAAGCTTTCAATGTAATTTCCACACAGACGTTCTGGTATTAAAGCACGCATACATTCAGAGCTAAACCAACTGATTCTCAGGGGCTGCAGCCACCTGAGGCCAGAGTTTCTGCAGGTATCACCAAGTCAAATTTAAGACTTTTTAAGACCTTTATGACCATTATGAATGACATTTTTTCAAAGATAATAGTTTGGGCTTTTCGACCTTTTTTTTTATTTATTTTTTTATTTTTATTATAATTTTTGGGGCATTTTAGGCTTTTAATCTACAGGACAGCTGAAGATGTGAAAGGAGAGAGAGAGAGAGAGAGAGGGAATGACATGCAGCATAGGGCCGCAGGTCGGAGTCGCTGCAACAAGGACTGAGCCTTTGCACATTGGGCGCACGCTCCACCAGGTGAGCTATCCAGGCGCTTTTCTGCCTTTAATTGACAGGACAGGTGGTAAGAAAGGGGAGAGAGGGAGACATGCAGGAAGTCGTCACAGGCCAGATTCTAACCCTGGACCTCTGCGTCGAGGCATGAACCTTTAAGTATATGTGCGCCTGTTCTATCCACTGAACCAACCCGGCCACCATTATGAATGAAATCTAATAACGATTAGATTTCATCTTCATCGCAACCCTAACCCTTTTATCGCAACATCTATTATGCCCTAAATTCAGTTTTTTTCAAGCCAAGTATCGTTAAACGTGCACTTCCCCACAGCTGAAGAATAAAATGCGTTTTGTGTCTGTGGTACAATCCGAAAGAGCCTCGCACCAATAACACGAAAGCTGATTGGCTGCGATATAAGTTGCATGTTGGTGTCATTTGTAGTCTTAATGCGGCTAAATTATATTTGGACTAGCGAAAGAAAGAACTACAACGCCACAGAATAAAGAAAAAAGAGCATTAGAGGAAGCGTTGCATGGACGTAGGAAAACTAAGACCTGTTTAAAATTATTTTAGACCTAGAACACATTACTTCAGGGAATTTAAAGGTGCCCTGATACACATATTTCATTACTTTGTGGTAATGTCTGAAGGTCTATCATGGACTCTGTAACATTTCTTGTGAAAGAAATGCCTTGTTTACTTTGTTTCAGGCCATTCTAGCGTGGTATAGAAAGCCTGGAGGAAGATGTGCCAGTTCTCATTAAAATTCAACGAGCTAAGCTGCTTGATTGGCTAACAGCTAGCCAATGAGAGCCCAGTGCAACTGGGCGAGCTCACGAATAGTAATGAGCTCAGGCAGCACCACGTCAGACTGACCAGCTTTTGTAATTGGCCTGATTTCTCCACTTATTTCTTTTCAGTGGCTAGAGCTGCCAGAGGAGGTAGCCGTTCATTTTCACATTCACCACATAACACAAACACATATGGACCTAGCATATTTAAAAAAATACAAGGTTTTGTGTGGCAGGGCACCTTTGAGATTTTTTAAGGCGTAACATTTTTATTTAGAAATGTTAGAGTTTTTGAGACCCAGCGGAAACCCTGTGAGGCGGTTGGTAATTGGAGAATAGAGAACTAAAGATGTACCTGTCCATGGGATATACTCCGGCTCGGCAGCAGCGGTTTCAGAAGCTCTGTACATGAAGGCCTTCGTCTCCCTGTACTGACTAGCAGCCTGAAGCATGTCCTACACACACACACACACACACACACACACACAGACACACAGACACACAGACACACACACACACAGAGTACAGTTTCAACAAAAAACAAATAGAACAGTTTGGGAGGTACATTCAGGGACCCTGTATCCTAGTATATATATATATATATATATATATATGTGTATGTGTAGTATATGTATACATACCATTGCCCATTTTCTGACATTTCCCCCCAAAAAAACATGCAGGTGATCGACATCAAATGAACCCAACTTGCCAACATTTCTGACGTCTGAGCCATTTACTTTTCACTTGTAATAACGTGTCTGAATTGATCTTTGATGAGAGCCTGTTCACTCCCTATTCAGCCCTATTGTCCCAAATTTGGTTGCAGTTCCACCAGAGTTCCACTGGGGGTGATCGCAGGCGAGTACTTGTGTCCTTTTGATTTCTTACAGGTTCAGTCGTCGTTGCCCATAACACGCTAGCATTCTGCTAATGAATGCTGATTGGTCAGTGAAGGACTGATTACGATCGGAGATCCCGCTTGACGGCATCCAAAGCAGAACCAGAATGTCAGAGTGAATATTTCGGTGTGGTCTTTAAAACATTAGCAAACCTTTTTCTAGCACGTGTATTAACAGGGAGAGTCTAACCTGTCAGCTGTGTTGTATTAACAGAGAGTCTAACCTGTCAGCTGTGTTGTATTAACAGGGAGAGTCTAACCTGTCAGCTGTGTTGTATTAACAGGGAGAGTCTAACCTGTCAGCTGTGTTGTATTAACAGGGATTTTGAGGGGTATAGCTCCAAAGAGTCCCATTCATTCTGCACTGGCCTGTGAGCGCCCCCTATATGGAACTCTGGTGGAACTGCAACCAGTTCAGAAGACAGAAGTAACGAGAGAGCGGACCTTCTTCCCTTATTAGACATTCCCTGGCGGTACTGTATAAACAGAAAATACTTCGGTGAATCATTGGTAAAGAAATATTGATTCTACGGAAAAACAATCGATTCAAAAAATCCTCACAAAAACCATCACGATAAATAAGATTTTCGATTTCTTTTACCCCCACCCCGAGTGTTTACCTTGATGACGTTGTTGGCGGTGAGAACGACTTCGGCCCACTGCACCGAGTCGACCGGGCTCTCCTTCAGACTCCGCTCCTCCTCGTCCAGCAGACACTCGAACACAGAGGAGATCTGAGACACCTGCAAGGTTCCCGGAAAACAAAAAAACATTTAACTCGGCGTCTCTACACACCGCCCGGATCATCGCCGCAGAACGGCGCGGGACACAAACCAACCTCTCTGAAGAAGACGTCTGCGGCGGTCAGGCTGGGCGGCACGGTGGCGCCGTTCTTCTGCAGCGCGATGCCGATGGCCCGGTTCACCAGCTCGCCGTGTTTGCTGTGGTGGTTCTTCAGCACCATGGCGGCCTGAAGCTTCTCCGCGTGTTCGCACAGCAGCAGGCGGGTCGCCACGGGAGACGAACGCACCGTCACCTGGCCGAGCCGGTCCAGCAGACCCACCTGACGGAGGAGCACAGCGACGATTCATTAACCCTCCCGTTGTCCTCGGGTCTCAATGTACTAAATGTGGGGTTTTTTCAACAAACTGTCCAAAAAGAAATTAACGTGGATGGTTCGGTACAACGTTCTTTAGTGTAAAATAAACGATCAGTTCAATACTTTCAATTCCTTTGGGTATTTTATAGCATTTGAAAAAAAATGCTTCAAAAAACTTAAAAAACAAACAAGAAAAAACTTCCAAAAAACAAAAAAAATAGACATACATCACGACAGACATGAAAAAGTGACAAATAAAGTCTGAAAAAAAGCTAAAAACTTTGAGACAACAACAAAAAAATACATCAGACAAAGTGACAAAAACTTTGGGAAAAAGCCTCAAAACGTCAGACACAGAAGTGTCGAAAAAGACGACCAAAAAATAAATAAAGGTTTCAATTTCTTGACCCAGAATGACAAAAAGCTGCGTGGTCGACGGAAGACAACACAAGGTTAATAATATATGAATTCTACTTTTGCAGGGTTTTCCCTACCATAATAAGGCTTTAGGTGCAGCACCCAAAGCCGTTTTTGGGGGACCACCTAAGCCGAATTAATGTAAAATCAATGTAACGTAGGCGGCAGGTTTGGACAAGGACGTAGAATGTGTAGAATATAATCTCTGGTTCTGTTGCCTCGATTTAGATCGTTTGGTCCAATTAGGAGTCTGTAGTTATTGCCATTTTTATGGGAGTATTTTCTAGTTTCTTTTCTCCTCTGTGACAGTAAACTGAATATCTTTGAGTTGTGGAGAAAACAAGACATTTGGGGCTTTTTGGGAAACACTGATCCACGTTTTTCACCATTTCACAAAACTACACATTCATTAAAAGGTTCAGTAGGTAAGCCTTATAAACTTTCTGTCGTATTTGCTGAAACTGACCCTATGTTCCAGTAGAACTACATGAAGCAGGTCTCCTCTGGCTCCACCTACAGCCTGGAGTGAGATTTACAAAAATCCACCGCTCCCTGTTCAGATGCACCAATCAGGGCCAGGGGGGTGTCTAACTGTTCAGATGCACCAATCAGGGCCAGGGGGGGGTGTCTAACTGTTCAGATGCACCAATCAGGGCCGGGGGGTGTCTAACTGTTCAGATGCACCAATCAGGGCCGGGTGGGGTGTCTAACTGCGTGTCAATTACTGCTCATGCACATGCATTCATTCACCCTTGTGGGGGGAGGGGCTTAGGAGACCGTTTTGGGCGTTAGCAGAAAACTGGGAACGGTCAACTGAGTTGTCGAAGTTCACATTTTTTGGCTAAGTCCTGGATCTTCCAATCCTACCTACGGCACCTTTAATTGAGAAAATAATCGACAGATGAATCAACAATGAAAATAATCAGTTGGTTGCAGCCCGACAGGAGTGTAATGCTTAATACGTGGAGTACTCCTTTCACAGATTTGAGTGACATTTGAAAGCTGAGGCCGTGGGTCAGGAAAAAAACAATTAGTTTTTGGTTCCATTTTCACCCAACCCTCCTGGACGGTGAGGTGGAGAAGAAGTATCTTTTACTTTCTGAATTCTTTAGTCCAACAGAACTCAATCTATATAGTAGATGCATGACATGATAGATGTTGTTTTAAGCCTATTTTACACAGTACTATAGAATACTAAATGAAATGCTGAATCCTTTAGCACAGCTCTAAAATATGATTTTCTTTTAAATAACACAGGCTGGATTTGTTGTAAGGCCACTAGACAAGTTCTGTGCCCCATTATTCAAGGTGCTCCTGGTGCATTTGTGTTTGTGTATTTGCACCTGAAGCAGGAAGTCCATGAAGCAGCCGTGGGCCTTCATCTTGTCCTCCAGCTGGTGGAGGATGATGAGGGAGGTGAGAGGAAAGCCACCGCTCTCTGGAAGAACAGAAACAGAAACAGTGTTTGGATGAAAACATCAATCAAATACAGCAAAAGTAATACAACGTAAACAGTACTTCCATAATCTTCAGGTTATTTAATACAACTGCTTTTTTTTTTGGTGCATTTGATGCTTTGTCCCCCCCACCGTCGGGGACCGACTCGGCCCAGCGGGGGTCGGAGGCCGGGTAATCGTCCACCAGGTCCAGGTTGATTCGAGTCACCAGGCCGTCCAGCTCGGCGCCCTCGTCCCCGTCAGCGTTGGCGGGGAACAGCTCGTCGGTGACCGTCTGAGCGCCCACCAGATCGTTACTGGAGGAGAGAAGTATTAGTTTATTTCCTACGACTAAATCGTCCTAAATTCCAAATCCTAAATCGTGCAGATTCAGTCTAAAACTATTGATACCAGCCTTCAAAAACAACCTTTTTAAAATGTCTGTTCAATAATAAATGAACAATGAACTTCGTAAAGGATCTTTAAAAATCCAAAACAGGCAATGTGTTCATGTTGCAATATGCGGAGTCATTAAAACAACATTTTAACACAGAGGTTATGAAGTGCCTTTTATCTAGAGTGCCTGCCTTTATGCAGAGCAGTGTAGCTGACAGCACTTCACCAATCCTGTTTGTTTTGCCTTCCTCTGGCAGGATTTAACTATTTATTAATGTTTGGATTACTGGGTCACAACAAGCTCTCTGCTGGCTGCACAGGGAGATACCACATTACAACTGTGTTTATCCAAATCCATTCCAATCTTCTCATATTGTTGAATGCGTCACACGGCACATATGCTGCCACCACAGCCAACGCGGGGCATTCCCTCACTTCGGCTGCACACATTTGCAAAACACGCACGCACGTAGTAATTAGTTCCAAATGACTCAAACAGACATGATGCAGAGAAAAGAAACTCTTATTTGTGACGATTTAAACGTGTATGTTTTGAGGTTTTTACTTATAAATGAAATGATTTGGTTATAATTGAATAACTTGATTAAACCTGATCGTCCCCAAATATAATAACGGAAAAAGTGAGCTCGTCCTATATTCGTGGTCTAGACTTTTAAACACTAATATACGTCCACAACAGGTGGCGCCAAATATCAGTATCATGAATGTGTCTCTAATGGCGTTTTTCCACTACGTGGTACCTGCTCGGCCGCGGTGCCCCGTCCTCCTTTTTCCATTGCAGACTTAGTACCGCCTCATGCGTGAGGCGAGCGTGGCTGGTCGTCATAGTGACGCCGCAGGAAACTGCCGTGACCTAACGCGACACACATGCAGAACATCGTAGGTGTATTGTTTTTGATTCTTCAGTAGTCTGCAGGTTTTCACGTCACCCGATTATTATATTGTGCACTTATATTGTAGGTGGTGGGCGTTTTCATCGCGGTTTGAGCGGAAGTGATAACAGTATATGTGTTTGCTTCACCTGTTCACCTGGGGGGGGGGGGGTTTGGGCATTGACAGAGAGGGGGTGAGCCTGTGAGCGAACACTCTCTGTTGACCGCCGCACTAACGCATTTATTTCGACTCACAAGGTAACTTTACATTCGGTAACTGCAGTGCTAGTTGGATTTTACGTGTGGAAGAAGAGGAATAAATCATTGCAATACAATCTCGAGCGCGTCAGTGTGTGTGTATGCATCTCTCAGTGTTTGGTCCCTCGCGGCAGAACTTTGTTGGACCGCTTACAGCCGCAACAACGATGGTGATAAACGCAGCAGAGTCGTCAAACAACTGCCAAGCAGCAAAGGAAATATGGTGTCTCAGAATATATAAAGTACGGAGATGGCGAGCCCAAAAAGCAGCCAAAGAAAAGCCAAAGAAAAGCATACCGTGGTCCCCAAACCGGCTGATTCCGTGGGGTCGTCTTATATTCTGGTCAATACAGTATCGTGTGAAACCAGCAGCCAACTCTTTCCCATTTTCCAAACAATCAATAAAAGAATTTGTCCGTTTTTTTTTTATCTAAAGATTTGTGATTGTTAACGTACCGACAGAAATGCAGGAAAGCCGCCTTCAGCAGTTTGGTTTTGTCTTCCTGAGCTACAGGCTCAGCTCTGGTCGGAGTCTCCATGGCTGAAACCTGCAAACACAAGAATCTAAATAAGAAATGCATTTTATAATCAGTAACAATCACATCTTTTAAGGTCCGTTGTCCCAACTGGATTCCCAATTTGTGGCTGAAGTCTTACTGGAGTCAGGTACAGGGCTGGATCCGAATAATCGGATATTTGTTCGTTGGGTAGGTATTATATTTTCAATTTTGGGATTCGAATATTTGGTTTTTCGTTTGGTTTTTCCCAAACCCGACGTCACGCTGCGGTGGCCAGTCATGTAACTGCCGATCAGACTTCGTCGGTGCGTTTTGAGGCGGTGTGAGCGTCCCATACAGGAAACATCACTGCCTCTATCTCTGCCACAAGAGAGTTTTAAAACACCAAACACAAACACTGAACTGCCCCGGAGTTTATGGAACAGGTAACGGTTCCCTGCAACAACAAAGCATAGTCTCTTTTCTCTCTCTCTTTCTTCCGGAAATGACGCTGCCTTCAAGTGCGGTCGGACAGTGTTCGAATTATACCGTGAGCTTCGGGGGGGGTACAGCGATTTCGACTGGTGACGTCACTCTCCATTTTACATAGGCTTACACACATGAGAACCACTAATCTACATGCGAAATTCCCTGAATATTAGTGCAGATTCCCTCTCGTTAAGACATTAGGAATGAAATTGCACAAAATGATAAATCGGCTCATTAAACCTCTCCCCGTGTCAGTACATCTATGGAACTGAAAACCCGTTTAGATGACGAGCTGCTCATAACATTTACCAAAAAGCACAATGTAAGATGATCTACATGGCAGTAACAGAACATGATTTTCGGGACAGCCCTAGCCAGTAGGGTTGGGCATCGAGAACAGATTCCTACTTGGAATCGGTTCAAAAATTCCAGTGGGATCGTTTCTTTATTGGAATCGTTTGGAGGATTTGGTTTCAAATCCGATCATCGCTTCCCAATTTAACATGCCCAAGTTTTGGTTTCCGTAGCGACCAGGCGCTTGTTGTGTTGCAGCCTTGGAGCTCAGTAAGCGGTGCTCTAGTGTGGCTTTGTTTTACGTGGAAAAAGCTGTAAAAACTGCAACCCCACCATTGACTCAAAATAAAACGTTCCTCTTATTTGTGAAAATAAGCATGTGACCCGTTTCAACTCCACCCTCAAAGAATCAGAATAGAGAATCGATGAGAACCGGAATCAGAAGGAAGAACCGGAATTGGAATCAGAATCGTTAAAATCCAAACGATGCCCAGCATAGACACTAGTCAGCGTAGAAATATTTTATTAACAAAATGTGTGTATGTGCTCGTTGCAAAAGTTAATTTGGATTCCGGTTCTCATCAATTCCCGATTCCGGTTCTTTGAGGGTGGAGTTGAAACGGGTCACATGCTTATTTTCACAAATAAGAGGAACGTTGGGTTGCCGTTTTACAGCTTTTTCAACGTAAAATGAAGCCACACTAGAGCACTGCTTACTGAGCTCCAAGGCTGCAACACAACAAGCGCCTGGTCGCTACGGAAACCAAAACTTGCGCATGTTAAATTGGGAAGCGATGATCGGATTTGAAACCAAATCCTCCAACGATGGAATCGTCATTTTTTGTTCTCGATGCCCAACCCTAGTTTAAAGGTTACGAGAACAAACGAGGAGGTTGCACCAGACAGAGGCCCCGACCTTGATGTGCGTCTTTGTGAAGATAACAGTTTCTGCCTAGAAACAAGACGACACCCGTCTGTGAGGATATATCAGATAATACATTAGAGCTGGGCGATATGGAGAAAATCAAACATCACGATATTTTTGACCAAATCCCTCGATATCGATACCGCAACGATATTGTAGCGTTGACTATCGGTGCTTTCACAAAATATTTACACAATGAGATTTGTGATAAATAATCATCAGTAATGTAGATATAATGACTAAGGGGGTAAAGGCAAATAATAGAACAGCTACAACAGTCTGGTAGGGTCAGAACATGACATAACCTTACTGTAACGCAGCCTTTAAAACCAGGAAAAGACACTTATGTCATATCACGATATCCAAAATCTAAGACGATATCTAGTCTCATATCACGATATCGATATAATATCGATATAATATCGATATATTGCCCAGCTCTAGTAATAATATTTATAAGCTGCTTGCAGATTTTTGTATAAATAAATACTGATCTTGCTCGTTTAGTGTTCAGCCCTTTCCCTCACAGCTGCTGCCAGTTGGAGTTTTACCTCCGGAGCCAGCGAGGAGCACAGCGAGTCCTCCATGGTCTCCGGCAGGATGGAGGCGGTCTCCCGGGCCACCACCGCCACCAGGCCGCTGTTCTGGGAGAAAAACACCGGCAGGTCGGCGCAGCAGCCTCCTCCGCGTACACCGTCACCTGGGCGGACAGACGGACGGAGAGGGAAACGCATTCAGAGACATCTGCTGTTGGTGCATCACGTGGTTTGCAATTATTAGGTCTTTCTATCATGGGTGCATTTGATTTTACATGTTTTCTTTCCAGTTTTTAAAAAAAGTGTAAACACTGGACCTTTGTCAAGAGTGCGAAACATAAAGTTTTACAAGTTATATAAAAACACTTAATTAAAAAGATATGACGAGGAAGAGAGATGATTGGGAAGGTGGGGAAGTGTACGGATTGTTATGGGGTGGTGGATTATAGAAATGGGTTGTTGACTTACTTAAAAAAATAAATAAAAGGGTTTGGTACGTGTCAAATTACAGATGTATTGTTGTGTATATTGGTTATCCTGTTGTAAAAATATATGATATAGAAAGGAATGAGTTAAAGTTGAAAGAGAGGTGGGAAACATCACAAGCTTCGGCTTCATCCTGCTCCTTTAAGGACAGCTTTTGAAAATATTAATTGTAATAGTATTTTTTATATTATTTGTAACACTGTATAGATATTGTTTTTCCTTTGGTGTGTTGCTACGCACTTTTGTTTGTTTGTATGTATGTATGTATGTATGTATGTATATGTATATATATATATATATATATATATATATATATATATATATATATATATATATATATATATATATATATATATATATATATATATATAAATACACACACACACACACACACACACACACACACACACACAAAAGCATACCGTGGTCCCCAAACCGGCTGATTCCGTGGGGTCGTCTTATATTCTGGTCAATACAGTATCGTGTGAAACCAGCAGCCAACTCTTTCCCATTTTCCAAACAATCAATAAAAGAATTTGTCCGTTTTATACACACACACACACACACACACACACACACATATATATACATACCATGCAGCAATTATTTTTGTTCGAAATAAAAAAAAAAAGAAGAAATGAAAAATGAAATACTCTTGATGAAGCGACTGAAACGTTAGTTTCTTCAATAATTGGTGATGCTGGAGCAAGAGCAGAGAGCGGGATTGTCCTTTTTTCAAGTCTGTGATATTTTCAAACGCACCTGCATGGAAGAATTGTTGGATGTGCGATTGTACAAAAAAAGTACAAAATAAAGTTTCTTCAGAAGCTAATATCTTTATGTACTTTAGTTATGATCAGTACACGAAACACTGACGTGTAAATCTGCAGGTCAAAATGCATAAACTATTTTAGTCAATTTATTGTTATCGTAAGAATCCTTTAAGTCTTATAAACTATGATTTCATCACTCTCTATTCTATAAATAAAAGCAAAGAATTGTACATCTGAAGCCAAGTTTTTGTCGCTGTTCTTTAAGTTTTTCATTTTTTTCTTTTGTTGCTTTTTGTCACTGTTTTCCACCTGTTCTTGCCTTCCTTCCTTTTTTCTACCGTCTTCTTTTTTTCTCCAAGTTCTTTGGTCGCTTTTTTCAAAAATCAATTCCGCCTTTTTCAAGGTTTTTGTCCTTTTTTTTTTTTTAAAGTTTGTCTTCCTTCTTTCTTATGTGTTTTTTTTTTACAAGTCTGTCGCTTTTTACAAAGTTTTGTCGCCGTTTTCTAAGTTTTTGATACTATTTTCTAGAGATGTTCCGATACCGATACCAGTATCAGTACCGGCTCCGATACTGCTTAAAACGCTGGTATTGGTACCGGGAAGTACTGCAGTTAATGCACCGATCTGATACCACGTAATAAAGCTCTAAAGAAAAGCTACGTTAAAGTAGTTTATTTATGTTATTTTTCCGTTATAACTGACTGTCAAACTGGAGAATAAAAGAACGTTCTGGGACGTTCATCGTTTGTGTTTGTTCATGTTTCACAAAGAGTTAAACCTGAGCCAGACCGACAACAAAGATAGAAATCATATCATCTATACGGGGATAGTAGTATACAGCTGTTATACATCATATCATCCATACAGGGATAGTAGTATACAGCTGTTATACATCATATCATCTATACAGGGATAGTAGTATACAGCTGTTATACATCATATCTATACAGGGATAGTAGTATACAGCTGTTATACATCATATCATCTATACAGGGATAGTAGTATACAGCTGTTATACATCATATCATCCATACAGGGATAGTAGTATACAGCTGTTATACATCATATCATCTATACAGGGATCGTAGTATACAGCTGTTATACATCATATCATCTATACAGAGATCGTAGTATACAGCTGTTATACATCATATCATCTATACAGAGATCGTAGTATACAGCTGTTATACATCATATCATCTATACAGAGATCGTAGTATACAGCTGTTATACATCATATCATCCATACAGGGATAGTAGTATACAGCTGTTATACATCATATCATCCATACAGGGATAGTAGTATACAGCTGTTATACATCATATCATCCATACAGGGATAGTAGTATACAGCTGTTATACATCATATCATCTATACAGGGATAGTAGTATACAGCTGTTATACATCATATCATCTATACAGAGATCGTAGTATACAGCTGTTATACATCATATCATCCATACAGAGATCGTAGTATACAGCTGTTATACATCATATCATCTATACAGAGATCGTAGTATACAGCTGTTATACATCATATCATCCATACAGAGATCGTAGTATACAGCTGTTATACATCATATCATCCATACAGAGATCGTAGTATACAACTGTTAAAACATAATAAAATATATGACACACTGGTATCGGCCGATACGCAAGTTCAGGCAAAAAATGGTATTGGACCATCGCTAATATTTTCCACCTATTCTTGCCATACTTCCTTCTATATTTCGACTTTTTCCAAGTTTTCACGTTTTTTTCTTAAGTTTTTGTTGTCGTTTTTCATTCAGCTTTTATAAAAACATTTCAGTGACATGGCTGTTTGGTAAATCTATCGCTGGTCAGGGGGTACTTAGCTTAAAAACACAATTAAAATGGGGTACATTATTGAAAAAGGTTTGAGAACCAGTGTGATAAACTATGATTTCATTACTCTCCAGTCTATCTGAAGCCAGAGAGCATTTTAACTTTAGTGAGCCAAAGTTGATTTCCTCACCCGGTGAGTTAAAGCTGATTTTCTCATCAGGCAGTGCTCCCCTGCTGGTTCCCGTGGAGCAAGCGAACACCATCTCCTCGTTGTACAGGAAGGCGGCGGAGCCGGGAGAGAGTGGCAACGCCAGCCGTGTAGCCTGCAGCGCCTCCTCACTCTGAGAAAACAAGACGTTGAAAAAAAACTATGGTGTGCTTGATTCAATGGTGGTTTGCAGTTTTACTGCTTTTTCAGTGTAAAATAAAGCCAGACTAGAGCGCCGCTTACTGTGCTCCAAGGCTGCAACAGTGTGCTTCTTCTAAAATGAAGCTTAAGGAAAAAGTAAACCCAACAACATCCTCACAAGGAAGTTTTTAAACCTCTGCAAGTTGATCTTTATACCTTACTCTCACAAATTCAAACCAGTGGCTGCCTGGATGTTAGGATATTTTCTTTTATTGTCCAGATTATTCATGTGGATTTGTTATTTTATCATCCTGTTTATGATGTATGAGTATGTTGTGTGTGATGTCTTTAAGCTACTGGGACCTTGAATTTCCCCTTGGGGATCAATGAAGGAAAGAAGGAAGGAAGGAAGGAAGGAAGGAAGGAAGTAAGTAAGTAAGTAAGGAAAGAAGTAAGGAAAGAAGTAAGGAAAAGTAAGTAAGTAAGTAAGGAAAAGTAAGTAAGTAAGTAAGGAAAGAAGTAAGTAAGGAAAGAAGTAAGGAAAGAAGTAAGGAAAAGTAAGTAAGTAAGGAAAAGTAAGTAAGTAAGTAAGGAAAAGTAAGTAAGTAAGTAAGGAAAGAAGTAAGTAAGTAAAGAAGTAAGTAAGTAAGGAAAGTAGTAAGTAAGTAAGTAAGGAAAGAAGTAAGGAAAGAAGTAAGTAAGAAAGAAGTAAGTAAGGAAAGAAGTAAGGAAAGAAGTAAGTAAGGAAAGAAGTAAGTAAGGAAAGAAGTAAGTAAGGAAAGAAGTAAGTAAGGAAAGTAGTAAGTAAGTAAGGAAAGTAAGTAAGGAAGGAAAGAAGTAAGGAAAGAAGTAAGTAAGTAAGGAAAGTAAGTAAGTAAGTAAGGAAGGAAGTAAGTAAGTAAGTAAGGAAAGAAGTAAGGAAAGAAGTAAGTAAGTAAGGAAAAGTAAGTAAGTAAGTAAGGAAAAGTAAGTAAGTAAGTAAGGAAAGAAGTAAGTAAGTAAAGAAGTAAGGAAAGAAGTAAGTAAGTATGTATGTGTCTATGTATGTATCTGTCCATCTATCTATCTATCTATCTATGTCATGAAGTAAACTGTAAAATGTGCTAATAAGACACGTGAAAGAAACAATTTAATTTATAAACTTAAAAGGGTCAGTAATTACAAAGAAAATAGATATTTTCTACACTTAACCTTTATTAGTATCAAGCCACCGTTTGGGTAGGGGCTGCAAAGATTAACTGATTAATCAATAACTCGTCAACTATAATCATCATGTATTTTACATCGTGTTGGAGTAAAGGCAGATATCTAAGAGGCGGATATCTAAAAAACCTAAATTACCTGGATAGATATCGGTAGAAATACGTGTCTTTTGGCAACTTGGCTGTACGGACTAAAAAAAGACTCTCTGACAAACAGTAGCTGACTAGAGGACCACAATAAAATAAGCTTTCGGACTAGGGCTGGATGATTATTCCAAAATGTATCCACATCGAAATTCTGAAGCTGTTATCGACGTATTTTCCCCATGACGATAATTCATTGTGATTTTAGGTCATATCGTGTAGCCCTACTTCTGACTTTCTTGTGTTTCTATCCTCGTTGATGTTCAACGTCGGCCTACGTAATTACTAACGTGCAGTGTTTACATGTTTTAAATCCAATCCACTGCTGCAGAATGCGGATCGGGCCTGACCTGGAACGGAGGGTTGTACTTGGTGACTTCCACGGTGAAGTGGTCGGAGATGGCGCCGCCGTTGTCCTGCAGCGTGACCAGGCAGAAGTAAGCCAGGCAGGGAGTGTCTGACGGGTGCCAGGCTGCAGCCAAAACCACCAGGCCGGCACTGACAACACACAGCACAGACTCATATACTCAGCTTTACTTTGGATTCCTTTGAAAAAGTACTTCATATCAGCACCCAGAAATCCTGTGAGACGGTGTCAGTAATCGAAAAACGGTAAAGATTCCCTGTGATCAGCGTTGTAATGTAACAAAGTACAAATACTTTGTTACTGTACTTAAGTAGAATTTTCACATATGTGTACTTTACTTCGTTATTTATATTTCTGGAAACTTTCACTTTTACTCCATTACATTTCCTAAATAAAATGTATACTTTTACTCCGGTACATTTCCCCTCAGCATCTTCTTTATTCGTTACTTGCAAGAAATGTTTTCTTACGTAGGAATAAATAAATAAATAAATAAATAAATAAATAATCTTTTATTAGTTTATTAGTTTTTCTCTTTGTTGATGTCAGACTTTGAATTTGGTATTTAAGAAGCCGTGGTAACCCTGAATATTATGTTTTACTATATACTCATTCATAATCAAAGTTTTTTTTTAAACTTTACTTTTCTAATAGTTAAGTACATTTAATATCAGAACATTACTTTTGATACTTAAGTACAGTAAATATCAGATACATTAAAGGCGCTGACACACCAACCTGATAATCGGCCGTCGGACAGTCTGGCGAGGTCGGTGACTCGAGTCTGTTCGGTGTGCTCCGTGCCGTCGTCAGTCGGAGGAGCCGTCGGCCTTCATTTGGGCCGTTTTGACTTGTTGACCGGCCAGTGGGCAGACGGACTCAATTACCAATTACCGGAAATGGCGAGCGGGATGAGCGTGAAGAACGGCTCTCAAAATCTGACGAAAATCTTTTAAACTGACCTTTGTCAGACAGATTCAGCAACTGCACGGCCTATTTCTCGCTTAAAATGTTTTCAGAAACACGTCTCGGTGAACTATCTTCGTGAAATACGAGATCGTATTCCGAACAAGCCGCCATTATGGTCGGTTTTGAAATCCGGGAGCAGCCAGACCCACGTTCGTCCAATCAGCTGCCGGTTTTCATTTTTTGGGCGACAATACAGATTAGCGCCGCCTGCTGTTACGGAGACGTATTACGTCTCGCTCAGCGCATAACGTACTCTCAAGTCGGCGTAGCTTCGGTGTGTTCCGAGGCACTTTTTTGACCGACTCGGGGAGACTGATCAGTCCGACTGCCTTTTCTGTGTGTCAGAGCCTTAAGACTTTTACTCAAGTAATATTCTAAAAGGTGACTTTAACTTCTACCAAAGTCATTTTCTTGTAACATACTTACTCCTTTTACTCAAGTACTGCTATAAACAGGACTGCCTGTGATGTGTGTGTTTATTATGAGCATAGAGATATCACAAATGCTTCTTTTTTCTTCTTCAAATATATGCAGTACCTTTTATATATTGCAACTTCTTTAAAGCTATAATGCATAGTTTTTGTTCCCCCACGAGGAATTTTAAGTAATGACAACAAAACCGTCGGCGCGTCCACATGATACAAGCCTTCTGTGATAAGGTAATACAGTTAGAGAGGATTAATATAATGTTCAGGTGGGTAGACTTTTTAAATTTAGAATCCACTGAAGCTTAAAATACGGCAGAGGCAAATTAAGACCTTTTATACTGAGGTGTAAAGCAAGCAGGAAGTCATTCGTGTGTATATAAACACACAGATGAACACACTCACTGGCCGAGCTTCATATCCAGGTAGGTCACCTTCGCTCCCTCCTTCAGCTCCTCGTAGTTGCTTTCTGATCCCTGGCGGGAGACAAATTTTGAGCATGAAGGACATTCACAGTGTTATAAAGAGACCATGGAGCAATATTTCCGGTATTAAATGATAGAAGTTAACTGAGGATTTGATTTAAGAGTGGAGAGAGAGAGAGAGAGAGAGAGAGAGAGAGAGAGAGAGAGAGAGAGACGGGCTGGGGATGGTCGTACTGACCCAGATGGCGTCGCCGATGCTCTCGGTCAGAGCTCTCTGGGCGTCCCAGCTGAGGATCTGCTGCTCCCAGCTGTCGTCCAGCTCCCATTTACTCAGACTGGAGCTGGTCAGCGTGTAGAGGCAGCCGGCTCCGCCCGCCCACAGCACGCTGTGGAGCTGCAGCAGACAAACAGACAACAGGTTCGATCTTTAAACGGTGTGTCAAACAGGCTTTGAGGTGTGTTTTTACTCGCTTGGTGGCTGTGTCACAGGTGATACCCAATCAGCAGCGACGTGTATGTCAACTTGTGGTAATAAGAAGGCAGTGTGCTTGCGCACACAGCAGGGTGTTCAACGGACCCCCGGTTTCAGTTTAAATTATAGGTATTGAGCCATCTGATGCTTCGACAAACCGTACTTAGACCTACGGAACTCCACATGTTTTGTCTTTACAGTCAAATCTGTCAGCGTGACTCACTGTGTCGCTGGCAGGTTGGGAGAGGATGCCGAACAGGGTGGAGACGCGGCGTCCGATGCCGGAGAGCATGCCCTGGCCCTGCTGCAGGGCTCGGTACTGCAGCTTCCCCGAGGAATCTACACTCGCTCTCAACAGCCGACTCTTCTCTGAGGACAAGACGAAGCTTCCACCCTGAGAGAGGAGAGAAAAGTCAGAAGTAAGGCCTCCTGCACACTGCCTGCGTGGCGTGAGCGTGTCAGCTGCGTGGCGCGTCCGTTTTTATTTCGGCTCCCATGTTGACAAGTTAGAGCTTGGACACTGCCTGCGTGACACGCACGTCTCAGGCGCAGCTCGAGCGAGCGTAAAATAAATAAAACACGTGCATGCTAGAAATAGGACCGACGGCTATTTTTCTTGCGACACACAAGCGTGTTGGAAGCGTTTCCAGGCAGAATAGAATAGGAAAAGATGTTTATATGTCATTTAGACACAAATACATATTAATAAATGACATTTTGATGTTTGAAAGTCTCTAGGTTTTGACATAAATGCAGATATAAATGTAATATAAATAATTATCGATTTTCAAATATTGCACCTGTCAATACAGAACGAAATATTCTGGAGCCTATTTTACCGTCAATACTGCCGACGTTGTCTTTGCTGTAATCAAATCAGTATATGTTTATGTTTAACATGAAGTATACTACTGCTTGAGTGCATTTTAGGGGAAATGGGAAACGTACATGTGAACAGACAAGGCTAGCAGCAGCAGCGCCGCGTCAGACACGTTTCTGGTGTGCGAAGACATAGAAAACGCCACGCAGCCGAAACGCCACGCTCACGCCACGCAGACAGTATGCAGGAGCCCTAAAGACAACAGCAGGGATGTTCCTGTCGGTTTGTTTGAGTTGTATCAGGATCGGTTAAGAGGATTTAACTGCAAAGTCATCAAAACAAATCATATTTGCTAAAGATTGACTTACACGGACAGCAACAACAAAGTTGCAGGGGTCTCCCAGGTCCACATCGGTCTCCGTGTAGTTGCCCTCCTGGGCCAGGCTCGGCCACAAGCGAGCCGTTCCCTCCACGGACACCGCCAGGACGGAGATGGACTGTACCGCGGCCGTCTCCAGGGGAGCGGCGGACGACACGGCCACGAGGTCGGCTGCGTAGTTGTACTCACTGCTGGGCAGCTGTAGCTCCTTACACACCGACAGCTGCAGGGAAAACAAACAGAGAGTGGGTCGATTTTAAGACTTAAACGTCTAAAGTAGAGATGTTCCAATACGGCTCCGATACTGCTTAAAACGCTGGTATCAGTATCGCGAAGTACTGGAGTTCATGCACCGATCCGATACCACGTAAGAAAGCCCTAAAGAAAAGCTACGTTAAAGTAGTTTATTTATGTTATTTTTCCGTTATAACTGACTGTCAAACTGGAGAATAAAAGAACGTTCTGGGACGTTTATCGTTTGTGTTTGTTCATGTTTCACAAAGAGTTAAACCTGAGCCAGACCGACAACAAAAATAGAAGTAATATCACATCCATACAGAGATAGTAGTATACAGCTGTTATACATCATATCATCCATACAGGGATAGTAGTATACAGCTGTTATACATCATATCATCTATACAGGGATAGTAGTATACAGCTGTTATACATCATATCATCTATACAGGGATAGTAGTATACAGCTGTTATACATCATATCATCCATACAGGGATAGTAGTATACAGCTGTTATACATCATATCATCTATACAGGGATAGTAGTATACAGCTGTTATACATCATATCATCCATACAGGGATAGTAGTATACAGCTGTTATACACCATATCATCTATACAGGGATAGTAGTATACAGCTGTTATACATCATATCATCCATACAGGGATAGTAGTATACAGCTGTTATACACCATATCATCTATACAGGGATAGTAGTATACAGCTGTTATACATCATATCATCTATACAGGGATAGTAGTATACAGCTGTTAAAACATAATAAAATATATGACACACTGATATCGGCCGATACGCAAGTTCAGGTATCAGGATCGGTATCGGGAAGCAAAAAATGGTATCGGACCATCTTTAGTCTAAAGACTTTGGAGTTTTAAAGGCTTTGTTTGAATCCACCCAAGTCATACAGTAACGCAAACTACGCGATTGAGGCAGCAGTAGAGCAGCAACTCCGGTGTTCCTGCGAGGTAAAATGACGTCAATTTGATGTCAAAGGAGTCCGACGGCTTTGAAGATAGCACACCACGCATCGACTGTACATTAGGGAAGAGTGCTTTAACCTTTACGCTCCTGACAGATGGAACTGGCTGCATTGGGACGTTCGTCATTGGATGATGCTTGAATATGTGTTACGTAGGGACTGCTCTTGTTTTCAGTGGCTCCCTTATTGACTACAGCAGTAATTCTCACTTGTTTTGTTAAAAAACGTACTTGGCAATAAAACCCTTTCTGATTCTGATTGTTGGTGTAGTATTTACATATTGTAATTTGGTTATTGTTTTCTTGATCAGAATATTTATTTGTACCGTAATTTCTTGGGATTGTTTTTATTTGCTGTTTTTAGACGTGTGGTCCTCCATGTTTCCTTCTTCAGGAAGCTACGATACCCGTTAGCAGCGTTAGCAGCAGCTGTGAGTTTATCATGTGACAGAGAAAACGTGAAAGGCGGAGCAGTATGTCCTGTATGTCTCTTACCGGCTAACGTATTTCAAGATGGAGCATGAACATGGAGCGTCTCCCCCAGTTCGTGTGAATACACATGTAACATTTCAAGCCAATAGGAATACTTGGAATTGATGGTGGAGGTAAATATTCATGAAAAAAGGACAAGTTTGTGAACGAGCAACACAGATTGTGATAATGAACTGAACACGTTACACACTGGGCCTTTAATTCTCCGTACTGGAAAGGTGGACGTTGTTTTGCTACTTTGCAGCTTTCAGTTTGTGGATCTTGAACCGTACCTTGGCGACGGCAGTCTGGCAGATCTTCCAGATGATCAGTCTCTCTCCACAAACCATCCAGGCCCAGCCGCTCTCGTTCACCTTCACCGAGATCTGGTCGTCAACTGAAAAGGGACCGACAGACAGAATTGTTCAGTGGCAATAATGTTGATTTTGTAGTGGCGGCCCGCCATGGCATAATGTCTGCTGCCACGGTATCAGAAATAGAGCAGACACACAATGTAGTCGCGGTGGCCTTTTAAATGTTCCTGCCGACATAATGCACCCCAACGTTGGCTGCCGTTCACGTTGCAGTTTAACAACAAGTAGAACTATTCAGAGGTTATTGGACCCGTCCAGTTTAACGCCACATACTGTTGTGTTGACAGAGTTTATTGTCAAAACGTTCGCTTTCTTCCGACTATTAAACCAACAGCTCCACCAAAAAATGTCACCACGGTGTTGTAGGTCTGTCAGCGTTAACGCATAGCATCGCGATGCGATTAAGGGCGAACATAACGCTGCTTTCTTTTTTTTTTTTTTTTAAATCGCATGCGGCATTTATTAATTTATTTTACACTTCACTCTGCTTTGCGTCGTGTCTAACAGGCTACTATTTTGACCCTTTGAAGCACTGTTACTTATCATCAAGCTGCCACTTCATCACATCCTGCTGCTGCAGCATGATGGAGAAAGACAGCAGCAATAACTCTGAATGACGCTTTTTATTTTCCAAAACTCCCGGACGGCTCGTAGACAAGTCAAAGCCATATGCACGTTGTGTAAAGCCGAATTAAAATATCACCGAAGCACGTCAAGCTTGAGCTCCCACCTACGGAGCTAATTAACGTGACTCGGGTTGATGCTAGCCACTCAGGCAAAGCAGTATTTTGGAGAGTGCTACTTGCCGACCTGTGGATGAAACCAAATCCCCAAAAATGACTACAGCTCTTGCGAAACGGGTGGCAACTAACTGCAGACCTGTCAGCATCGTAGAGGACTCGGGTCTTAAAGACGTACTACGGTTGACATGTTCTGACCCGTCTCGTTGCCGTCGAGGGGGACAGTAGTAGTATTATACTGCAGTATAATACTACTGACAGTAGTTTCACGGATACACAGCCTGTACGACACGGAGAAAGCAGCCACACTGGAACTGCTGCAAGGTGCTGCCAACGCTGTCTCATTAACCGGTGATCACTGGACGTCAGTGAGGAATCAACATTATTTAGGAGTTACTAAACATTATGTTGACTCTGGAAAGGATAGGGATGTTTTGTTTTTTAGTTAGGTACTTGGAGGAATTGTGCAATAATGACAGATTCACACACGTTTCTTTTGTTTACAGTAAATAAATAATTACAAATCTTAAAATCAAGTCCATAAAGTCACTTTATTTGCATTCATTTGATTCCCAATCAAGATCCTCTGGTAAGAACTGCTTTCCATTGTTAATATGGACTTAAAAACTGCTCGGAAATGCAAAATAATAGAATTTTAATCATGTGATAAAATATGCGAAATTCAGCGATTAAAAAAAATAATCGTTTGACAGCCCTAATTTTTTGTAAACGCCATTTTGTAGACCTGTTGTAGATGTTAAGCCCTATAGTTCCTCAAAAAATACAGTTCAATCACAACTGAAAATATGCCTCATTGTGTGTGAATAGAAGTGAATAAACATTTTTGTTTGTGTTGCAGTGAAGTGTCAGTCTGCTACATACGTAAAATATTTGACGGGCGGGGTGCGGGACGGGGGGCTTGTTGTTCAAACAGACCTGCCCCCCACTGCTGAAAAAAATCCTAAAGGAAACACTGATTAACAAACCCAGACGGACAGAAAATGACACCAACAGGAACAGAAATTTCCCGATAGGAGACGAGGTTTTCTTTACCGTCAGCCATCGTCAGTGCCTCCATCACTTTGACAGGCAGCGACGAGCCGAAAGTTTGCACGTCATAGTTGAGTGAATCAGCAGCTCCGTGGCTCTGGCCTCTGGTGGGCGTAGACCTGATGGAGAGAGCGAGATTTAGAGTTAAACAGAGTAAGCAAAGAGTCAGGTCCACCCGCTGAATATTCAGCAGCAATTTCTTTTGTGGTGCTGCTGAATTGTAACAAACTACTATCTACTGCTATCCTCCAAAATGATCATACAGTTCAATGAACACCGTTTTTATTCGATTATTTTTGGGCTTTTCCACCTTTAATGAACAGGACAGCTAGGTGAGAAAGGGGAGAGAGAGGGGCGAAGACATGCAGGAAATCGTCACAGGTTGGATTCAAACCCTGGACCTCTGCGTCGAGGCCTAAACCTCTATGTTTATGTGCGCCTGCTCTACCCACTGATCCACCCCGGCCACAAATCAACACCTTTTTAAGACAGTAGGGTTATTATACTATTTTAAGGCTTAGGCGCAACACCCAAGCAGTTTTGGGCAGCACCGTATGAATGTAAAATCAATGTGAGCATCAAAACTAACTGACTTATCTCAGATCTGATGATTCTAGTTGGTCCCCAGTGGACTTCCTTAGCAAGTTTTGGCTGTAAGGAGGTCTCCACTATTTATCTGCTCTAGCGTTTCCAACGTTTTAGAGACAGATATGGTGATAATAATGGTCCAAATTGATGTGAAATTGCAAAAGACTTAGTTGCACCTGACAGTTTCACCAAAAACTGAACATTATAACTTTCCTTGAAGGGAGGCTAGGTGGACCTTATAAACTTATAGTATATATACACAGACACACATGGTGCATTTCACTATCTTTGTGGGGACCCGTCCTTGATATAATGCATTCCCTAGCCCCCTAACCTAAACCATCACAACTAAATGCCTAACTTAACCCTAAAACCAAGTCTTAACCGTCAAACCAAACAGCCCTTTAATGTTGTGGGGTCCAGCATTTTGGCCGCACAAAGCTGTCGGGACCCCACAAGTATATATATATATATATACACACACGAAGAAAAATGGTACAAGGACACAAATGATGCAGTACAATACATACGCAAACTCATGGACCAGTGGCATGCAGCAAGTCTTCACAATATCACTTAATAAGCACAATACTCAGTTCTTAAGGGTATAAGTAGCAACGTACTTTGCAAGTACTCTTGTTTAGCCTCTTTTTGGCAATCCCAAGCTGTTGCAGCCCTCTTACTACCAACCTGTGTGTGTCTAAGGCTACCAAATATGAAAACGAGTAGTCCGCACCTATAGCCTAACACACACACACACACACACACACACACACACACACACACACACACACACAAACAAACAAACAAACAAACAAACAAACAAACAAACAAACGTGTGACACCGGTCAGTGTTTTCACTCGCCTCGCCGACAGAGACGTCCTCCGCGGGGAGAACAGCAGACTTGTGGCCGCACCGGAGACGCTCTTCCTCCCGGTGGTCCTGCCCTGCTGCCTGCGGCCGGAGCTCGGGGCGGAGCGGGGGGTAAACATGCCTGCTGGGGTAACCCGTGCTGCTCAACGGTAGAGAAATATGTAGAAATGTAACCGTGAAAACAATATCACCACCGACAAGCAAGCCACACTGTAAAATCCTCACCAAACAGCGCGCGGTGCAGTCGCTTGAAAAATGCGTCATCAACGGGTGTCCGGAAAGTCCCGCCCTTCGCCAAAACAATTGTATTTATTTATTTTTAAAAATATTTTTATATTATTTTTTACACTTAACAACAAAAACTCTAACTATCTGGACTAATAGACGCATATTATTAATATTATTTTATTACAACAATTATTATGATAATAAAAAGGCACTTATTAGGATACCATTTTAGCTTTTACTTTTTGCATCAGCAGCCGACCGACAGTACATAATACGAACCACTCCCAAAAGTTGATATTTAATTGAAATGATTTACTGTTTGGTTACAGTGTCCAGTTTGGTTCAAATTTCGCCGCGCACGTAAAAGACTTATCCAGACATAGGTAGTAGACCGTCGATAGGTTTACCCTTGTGATGATGAGGGAAAACCAGGATGACGAGTAGATCATCGATAGCTGTTACCCATCAAAGATGTAGCTAGCTAACCGGGGGGCGGAAAACCCGAAAACCACGATGGAGCAACGACAGGCAGCGGATTAGCTCCAGCTGGGAACCGAGTTGAATTAAAACCTCACCAGCTTTTACACAGTAACTGAGTAACGGAGAGCAACAGCACGATATGCAGTGAGTACCGACTTACAACCGGTAACGCTAAGGAAGCGGATCAATCCCGCTAAAAGTTTGGAGCCGCCAGGCCCGCTGCTACTGGCGCTAAGTTAGCCGGTTAGCTCAGTCCAGGAATCCTCCTCTAATGTGGAACACAGCCGGCTTTTAGGCTGGATTAACGCGTTGTGTCAGGCCTCCACGTTAGTTTTACGATAACACATATATTTAAACTGTCAGCAAAGGCGTATTCAGTGGGTTTACTTTAGTAAACACGTTAGCTCGTTTCTTTGCTAGCTAGCTACTAGCTACAGAGAAGATGCTGCGCTCAGGAGGGTAAATGTTGTCATGGAGATGATGAATCGGATTTAAAAGCACTATAACGTGACGCGGGAGACGTACAGCTTCTTTTGCTGTCTTTTGACGACTTAAAAACAGTCAGTTTGGAGTTGGAGTGATTGGTGTTCTTCGTGTGTGACAGTCAGAGAGAGAGAGTGAGTGAGTGTGTGTGATGTGCAGGTGTCTTCTCTGAAAGGTCTCAGGTGTCTGACACTTTTTCTTTTCCAGGTCATGAAGCGTGTTCGCACTGAGCAGATCCAGCATGCCGTGACTCAGTACCTGAAGCGGAGGCAGTATGTGGACACGGATGGCTCCCTGAAAGGAGCCAAGCTCTTCCAGTCAGCGGAGGAGATGGCTGCCAGCCTCACAGGTGAGCACACAGTGAAGATGCTGATATTTGCCTCTACATGTCAGAGGGGAATATTGTACTTTTTTTTTTACTTTGACTCCACTACAGTTATTTAGTAGCAGGGTTTTTCCTGACTCAGAAAGAGCCTTTTAGGGGGGGAGGGATGACTACGCAAGACAGCAAGCATGATCGGTTTGCGTACAGCAAAGGCAATGAGTCTGTGTTACAGACAGACATACAGTTAGCCTAGATCACGTTAACCTGTCGGCCTGGTGCCACTTTTTGTAGTTGCCTAACAACACAGTGAGACTGTGAGGTCTGTTTTTTTTCAACAAAGCCATATTGAACATTGATGCATCTGTTCAATTTCTCTTGAATGCATTTGATAAGATATGTATTATTAAAATGCACTTGATGATAGTGACTCTGATAGTGGCAATATTTCTTTCTTTTTTTTGGGAGGGGCACATGAATGTTGTTGTCCAGGGGCACAGTGAAGTGTTAATCTGGCCCTGATCATCATCATCATCATCTGAAGAATTATCCACAGATTGTAACACAATTAAAATGAATCAGATAAACTCAGAATGTTAACATAAATGGTTCAAAATACATACCTGCAAACTAGTCGCTCTTTGGCGAAAATCACCGGTTTGAACGGGAAAATGTCATCCACGTGAATCGGGTAGATCCGAAGAGTTTTTATTTGGCGCGGGGGGGGGGTCAGAGACCTGTTGCTAATACGGCACCGGTGCCCTAACGACCGTTCTCTACCGGACCGAATAGCGACGTGGATTTCGGTGCCTTATTTAGGTGCCACTTAAATGTTTACGCTTCTCTCTGATGCTCCGAAAACGGACGTTAGAGGGAACTGAAACATCGCCGCACGGGACGCTACTATGTCACCTTTTTCAGCTCTTCTGAGTTTGCAGGTATGAAAATAGCTTCACGCAACCAGCTACATTAAAATGCCGCCCACATTTGAACACATTCCATAATAGTAATAATACACCTTTTGTAATATATTTAACACTGACCGGGGCCATTCTGCATAATTATTATTTTACTTTACACGTACGTGATGGTGTTTGGTTTTTCTCTTCTACCTCCTTCTCTGAGCAGCGCAGACAGAGTCGGGCTGTGCCAACATCGTCTCAGCTGCTCCCTGCCAGTCCGACCCCCAGCAGTACGAGACCCAGTACTCCAGGCTGCGCTCCTTTCTGTCAGGTACCCCATCCACACACCCACCTGCACCGCCCTCACTGCATCCTTATCTGATGGTGTGTGTGTGTGTGTGTGTGTGTGTGTGTGTGTGTGTACACACACAGCTGTGTGTTCACCACATTACCATTTAAGGCTACGTTTACATTGCTACATTTAGGTTTTTAATACTATACTGGGCATGCGCATGCCCCGTGGTAAACAGGAAGCAGCGTGTACACTCCGCCCGTTGCTGGTAGTTGCCATAGTAACGTTAGCAGCTTAGTCTCAGAGAACGAAGCATCATGAACGATAAGACCCAATCAGGCGCCAAAGGTCTCCGTTTGCGCCAGAGCAGGGGGAATGAGAGGGGGAAACACCAGAGCAGGGGGAATGAGAGGGGGGAAACACCAGAGCAGGGGGAATGAGAGGGGCACGCAGACAGGGGGGAATGAGAGGGGGAAACACCAGAGCAGGGGGAATGAGAGGGGGGAACGCCAGAGCAGGGGGAATGAGAGGGGGGACGCCAGAGCAGGGGGAATGAGAGGGGGAAACACCAGAGGAGGGGAATGAGAGGGGGAAACACCAGAGCAGGGGGAATGAGAGGGGGAACGCCAGAGCAGGGGGAATGAGAGGGGGACGCCAGAGCAGGGGGAATGAGAGGGGGGAAACGCCAGAGGAGGGGAATGAGAGGGGGAAACGCCAGAGGAGGGGGAATGAGAGGGAGAAACGCCAGAGCAGGGGGAATGAGAGGAGAAACGCCAGAGCAGGGGGGAATGAGAGGGGGGAAACACCAGAGCAGGGGGAATGAGAGGGAGAAACGCCAGAGCAGGGGGGAATGAGAGGGGGAAACACCAGAGCAGGGGGAATGAGAGGGAGAAACGCCAGAGCAGGGGGAATGAGAGGGAAACACCAGAGCAGGGGGAATGAGAGGGGGGACGCCAGAGCAGGGGGAATGAGAGGGGAACGCCAGAGCAGGGGGAATGAGAGGGGAAACGCCAGAGCAGGGGGAATGAGAGGGGGGACGCCAGAGCAGGGGGAATGAGAGGGGGGGAATGAGGGGGGAACACCAGAACAGGGGGAATGAGAGGGGGGGAATGAGAGGGAGAAACGCCAGAGCAGGGGGAATGAGAGGGAGAAACATTTTAAAGCCCCGTTTTCTACTGAAATAACACAATCGTGTGTGTGTATATATCGAAAATATATATATATATATATATATATATATATATATATATATATATATATATATATATATAGATTTTGTGTTATTTCAGTAGAAGCCCTGATGCTATGTGACCTTGTTTTTAACTACAAACCCTCCCAACACTTTTTTTTTTTATTTCCCCTAAAATCAGAAACCGAAATATCCTGGGCGAAGGAGGTGAGCAGCCTCCTCTACCCGCTCTTCGTCTACCTCCACCTGGACATGGTGCGCTGCGGCCTGAAGGGCGCCGTGGATGGTTTCTACAGCCGTTTCCACGGCGCCTTTCTCCAGGACGGCGAGCAGCGCGCCACCATCGAGCAGCTCCGCCACGTTCTCACCGCGCAGGACGTCGCCGCCAACCCCAAGCTGAGCGCCTTCCTGGAGCACAAGTACGTGGTCCACCTGACGGAGCCGGCCTACAGCTACCTGCTGCGCTACCTGCAGAGCGAGGACAACGGCGCCCTCTGCCGGGCTCTCAGCACACACCTGCAGGTGAGCTCATCAGGGCTCATCAGTTCATAATGGAGGATCATACTTATGCCGAGCCACAGGAGAAGGAATCCTCCTCGCCAAAAAAGTGAAAATTGGAAGACATGTTGTCATAGCTTCTTGATCCATAACGGCTACCGTAGCTGCCAACACGCATTTGAAAAAGCGAGGCGCTAGAGAGCACTATTCGTTTGAATGCAAAATTTCACCGCTAGATGGGAGGAATTCCTACACAGTGGACCTTTTTTTTAAAGACAAAACTTGCTTAGTCCAACTACAATCATAAGATCTGAGAAAGGTCTTTTAGTTTACTTCATTCTTAGGGCTTAGGTGCTGTACCTAATCCTTATAATGGCGAGGAAAACCCTGCTTGTGTATGAATTGTACTGTACAAATAAACTTGCCTTGCTTGCCTGCAGGTGGAGGTCACCGCCTCGAGGCGCACAGACTACCAGCTGTACGGAGCTACCAGCGGGCCGACCGCCGCCCCGAACTCCACCTCCTCCTCGTGGGCGGGAGTGGACGGGTCGGAGGGCGGCGAGGGGGTGGAGGTCCCTGCAGGGATCCCGCAGAGCGAGGCGGCCCTGGAGGTGCTGCAGGACTGCATCAAGAAAGTCCGCGAGGGCCCCCCGACGCTCACCACCGTGTGCTTCTACGCCTTCCACCACACGGAGCAGACGCTGAACACGGCCGAGGTGTCGGCCGACAGCCGGCTGCTGGCCGCCGGCTTCGACAGCTCCACGGTGAAGCTGTGGAGCCTCCGGGCCAGGAAGCTGAAGGCCAAACCGCATCGGGCCGACGTGTCGCTCATCCACCTGGCCTGCGACGTACTGGAGGAGGAAGTGAGTTGACCGAAGGGATACATATCTTTAGGGCTGTCCCGTCTGAGTCGAGGAATCGGTCATTTTGGTCTCATTAGACTAAGATGTCTTTTTTGATTGGTCTTTGTTTTGTTCTTTTTCATGCTGAAGGATTTTCTTATATCACTAATAATTAACACCGTTAACACTTTTTGAAACTATTTCAGCTTGTGTAGGCCTGTCGGTGCTTTCTGAACATATTGAACACACTTAATTTTCATACCGTTAGATCTCTAGTCAGCTATCACCCCGTTGTTTCTCCCTCAGGCTGATGAAGAGGACGCCTCCGGCAGCGAGATCAAGACGCTGCGAGCCCACAGCGGCCCGGTGTTTCGCACCGCCTTCCTGACGGACAGCTCGGGCCTGCTCTCCTGCTCCGAGGACACCACCATCCGCTACTGGGACCTGGGCAGCTTCGCCAACACGGCGCTGTACCGGGGCCACGCCTACCCGGTGTGGGACGTGGACGTCAGCCCATGCAGCCTCTACTTCGCCAGCGGCTCGCACGACCGCACCGCCCGCCTCTGGACCTTCTCTCGCACCTACCCGCTGCGGCTCTACGCCGGGCACCTCGCCGACGTCGACTGCGTCAAGTTCCACCCAAACTCCAACTACCTGGCCACCGGCTCCACGGACAAGACTGTCCGTCTGTGGAGCACCCAGCAGGGGGCATCTGTTCGCCTCTTCACCGGCCACCGCGGCCCGGTGCTGTCCCTCGCTTTCTCCCCCAACGGGAAGTACTTGGCGTCGGCCGGCGAGGACCAGAGGGTGAAGCTGTGGGACCTGGCGTCAGGGGCGTTGTTCAAAGACCTGCGCGGACACACGGACAGCGTCACCAGCCTGTCCTTTAGCCCCGACAGCAGCCTGGTGGCGTCGTCATCTATAGACAACTCGGTGCGGGTGTGGGACATCCGGAACTCCCACGGCGGGACGTCGGCCGACGGATCGTCCGGCGAACTGGTGGGACTGTACACGGGGAACACCAGCAACGTGCTCAATGTGCAGTTCATGGCCTGTAACCTACTGCTGGTGACGGGGACCGCACAGGAGAAAGCAGAACCGTAGCCACGGCTGTCTGGGTGGGTTTTTTGTTTTTGTGTTCGGGAGAAAAGCTCAAATATCTCCAGAATAGGGCTGCACGGTATGAGGAAAATGTGTGAGGAAAACACACACACACACACGCACACAGGCTGATAAATAGGATTTCGAAAGGAAGAATCAGAATTGTTAAAATCCAAACGATGCCCAACCCTACTGATGAATAGCGCGTTAACGATATTACGTGCGATAATTACGGATATTAAAATGTTCTCAGTTCTGCTGCTTTCAGTATTCTGCTAAAATACGACAAACTGCTTGTTGAATTCAAAACAAATGAAAGTAAATCATTTCCAGCGTTCTTTCATTAGACCAACTGAACACTGAATCTCATATAAAGGGCACCACTAAAAGTGACATTATGAAGGGATTCAGCTGATATTTTCTTTCAACTAACAATGTCAGTGTCTTCCGCGATATGTCGCAGCCTTTCGCAATATTATTATTATTAGGGATGCACCGAATCCGACCATTTTTGGGGTTCCGCCAAATACCCAGTCCACAGGTTAAGATTTTGCCGAAACCGAATAGCCCATTAACGCAGTAAACCCATTAATGAAGGAAACGACGTCCACAGCCGTGTATTTTTCATTGTTTAGGGTCCTCGCCACCACCAGACTAATCAGCATTGCAGATTGAACATGTAGCTGGACTTGAATGGCCTCCTTTTGACTGAAAGTACTGCCAAACAACACTTTTTCTGCTCACCAGTTCCATTTCCACTTCCTCTCAGCCTGCTGCATTGAACGCTCCACCTACGTAAACACCTTCCCGTAATCAACGGCGCCGTCATCGCGTCGACCAGCGTAGCGCGCGGAGTGCAAGCGTAGGGGTCGGTTCAGTGGGAAAACGTTCTACGGTTCGGCAGAAACCGAAAAGCTCAATATTTGGCCGAATCAGAAGCCTGGAGTCCTGGATTCGTTGCATCCCTAATTATTATTGCGCAGTTGATATTGCGATGACGATTAAAAAAAGCCGATATATTGTGCAGCCCTACTCCAGATGTTTGTTTGAAGTTGCGTTTTTTTTTTGTTTTTCTCTGAGCCAGCCACTGAGAGGTGAGATCTCACCACCTGCACACGAGTTTCTCTCTCAAAACAGAAGCAAAGATAAGCGTCTATTAGCAATCCACAAAGTCTCATCCTTCTAAAACTGTCTTAGATATTTACATATAGGTCAATTATAATTTTTCCTTGGTTGTGTTTTACTAATTACCAAAGCGTCTTGCCTAAATATCAGTATTAAATACTCCAGGGCTGCAACTAAAGATTGTTTTGGTCTATAAACTGTCAGAAAATGGTGAAAAAAGCCCAAGATGACGTCCTCGGATGCCTCGTTTTGTTCACAACTCGAAGCTAGTCAGTCTTCAGGAGTGGAGAAACTAGAAAAGATTCACGTTTAACGAGCTGCAATCAGAGAAAGTCACGGACAACTAATTGGTTCTTCCTCCGTGTAAAGTTACTCTGCCGTCATGCACCGTTTCATGATTTATCAAAGCAGCATATAAAATGTGACTGTTTGGAAAATACACTTCCTGTTAAATGGAAATAAAAAGTTGGAAATGGCAGACATCACCCCTAGATTTCACCAGGCACGTTTAGGGCTGGGCATCGTTTGGATTTTAACGATTCTGATTCCGATTCCGGTTCTTCCTTCCGATTCCGGTTCTTACTGATTCTTGATTCCGATTCTTTGAGGGCTGGAGGTGGAACAGGTCACATGCCTATTTTATTTACAAATAAGAGGAACGTTTTATTTTGATTCAATGGTGGGGTTGCAGTTTTTACAGCTTTTTCAACGTAAAACAAAGCCACACTAGAGCGCCGCTTACTGAGCTCCAAGGCTGCAACACAACAAGCGCCTGGTCGCTTGTTGTGTTGCAGCCACAACAAACAACAAGCGCCTGGCCGCTACAGAAACCAAAACTTGCGCATGTTACATTGGGAAGCGATGATCGGATTTGAAACCAAATCCTCCAAACGATTCCAATAATCCCACTGGAATCGTAATTTTTGAAACGAGTGGGTTCTCGACGCCCAGCCCTAGCGATAGATGGTCGGCATATCAAGTTCTACTTACTCATCCAGCGAACACGCCAACATCTCATTAGAGGCGTGTTCACAAGCTCACATCGTCTGTGCGTGCGTGCGTGTTGTGTACAGGCAGCACATTCAGCCCATGGCCAGGCATGTGTGAGCACAGAGCCACATACGCTGCAGTGAGAGCCAAGACGATGCTTGCGAATCCAGCGCGTCCCAGAAGCGTCTCTCCGCTCCATTATAAAACACGCCCCAGGTCTGTTTCTGACGGAGCCCGCGAGGGCGTTCAACAGGCCGTGCAGGGAGTGGAACGGCTAAAGCATCCTGTCAATATTTCAAAATAAAACTCCCTGTGAAGAATCCCATCACTTCCCAATTTCAACAGCTTAAACACAGTCGCACAGCTTAGAATCTGTGTTGATCATAACTGGACTAAATGGAAGAAACCACTTGACTACTGGGATGTAGACGGCTTACTTTCATAGGAGATGCACACATCTGCAGAAAAAATTACCAAACCAATGAAAACCTGAGATTCGGGCACGCGTCTGAGACGCTCCCGGTGTGGTACGACGCGTGACGGGCGTCAACACAAACCCACGGCGCCTGGGGATGTATTCCAGGGTCAGTTTTATCCAAATTAGGAAACGATAATGTTTCATATTCTGAACGGAGGAAATACGGAAACAGAAGTTAAAAGGTTTTGTCGCACCGATGAGTATTAAGAGGATAAACTGTTCGCTGGTGTGGAGAATATTGGGAGTAGCCTCTGCAGTAAAGCGGTACACAGCGTTACACCTTCTTCATGTGGAAAGAACAGTCTGACATTTAGAGAAGCACATACGTTGAGCTGTTTCACCCAAAAGTCATTTCGATCTCTGTGCATCCAGTACGGAGAGAGCCAGGAAATGTTTCGCCTAGCTTAGCACAAATACTGGAAGCAGGGGAAAAATACCCCAACTTCAATCCAAAAAGTACACATATATAGGGTCGGGTATCGTTTAGATTTTTACGATGCCGATGCCGATGCCGGTACTTTAAAAGCGATTCAGATTCCTAAACCGATTCTTGAAGAACTAAAAAAAAAAAATCAAAGAAAGGCTCTTTTATAGATGTGGTAGCCGTGAAATGCTTTTACGTCCGTTTTGGGGAGCCCAGAGGGGAGATATGGCATTTTAAAAGTAGCTTACGTTTACGGTAGCTAGCTAACGGTAGACGACGGAGAGAGTGAGATATTTGTACGTCCGTTTCGGAGCGACAGAGGGGAAATATTTCAGTCGACGCATTAAGTGGAACCGAAATGAGGAACCGAAATTTGTGCTGTAATCCAGTCAGAAACAAAAATATTTGTTAAAGGCAAAATATGTGTCTAACCGTTCTAAAGTATCGTGGAGCTGCAGAGACGTCCCGGCCTACAGATCCCATCCTACAGACTAAAGAAAAAGGTCTTTGTTTGGTACAGATCCTCGCAAAAAATCCCACTTCAGTCAACAACTTTTTCATATTTTTCAATGAAAATGAGAATGATACAAAAAACGATCATTAACTCCAATATCGTGAATCATATCTCAATCACAATATCAGTCAAAATAATCCCGATTAGATATTTTCCTCATGTCGTGCGGCCCTAATACGCACACCTTTCAACGACTCTGAAAGCATCTTCTTTCCATCCTGTTCCCGTGTTGTGTAGCTCGTCTAAACGTGTGTAGGATCGTTTCAGTACTAAAGTAGTCAAACCTTATTTGGGTACTTCACTTTGAGGAACGTTAACGTGGTTGTTCTTTAAACACGAGCAGACGTTGAAGAACTGAGAGGCCTAAATAAAAACTCAACATTTGAAATTCAGTCTGAAGTCGGCACGATTACAAATCTGACCAGACATTTTCACGATGGCTTCGGCCGCTCGACAGTTTTTGATACTTGGTGCTACAGACACTTTAAAGCTTTAGCGCGTAGCTTTTTGATATTAATGAACGTTAACGTTACATTCAAGCCGTTGCCAAATGAGTTGCTCCAAAGCTAATTAAGACTATCAGCTCCACACAGCTCTCTCTGGATGTCTCAGTATGACTATGTTCAGAGGATTGTGGCGTCCGGTGACTTTAACGCGCAGAAACTCGAGTAGATAATGACCTCTTCTGAAGAGTCCATGTTTTTTTAATCCTCCGTGTCCTCCTTGGCTACTAGCAGCTGTGTGGAGGAGGGTTGGGGGTGCGCGGTTACTGAAGGCTTGTTTTATAGTCCTCATGGGGGCGACAGAAACTACGCACTACAGCTTTAAAGTTGGTATCAAAAAATAGATGCAGAGAGCCGAATGTTCAAGGATGTTTATGAGAAATGGTTCGTTAAAGGCCTCAAAACATAAATATTGAATAAACAACGCGATAAGATTGTTTTTGTCCGTCACTTTCTGTTCCAAACCTATAGCTTTTAGTCGGTATATTGAGGCGCTTTTCCATCACACGGTGCCTGCTCGCCTCGACTCTACTCTCCTTTTTTGGTTTTCCATTACGAAAAAAAGTCCCTGGTATCTGCTAACGGGTACTTTTTTTTTAGTACCACCTCAGTCGAGGTTCCCAGCGAGCAGAGGCGATACCAAAAGGTGACGTGAAAGCGACAGACGGGGGTGTCCTGAACAAACCCGCTATTTTTTCAAGCGACTGCACCGCGCGCTGTTTGGTGAGGATTTTGCAGTGTGGCTTGCTTGTCGGTGGTGATATTGTTTTCACGGTTACATTTCTACATATTTCTCTACCGTTGAGCAGCACGGATTACCCCAGCAGGCATGTTTACCCCCCGCTCCGCCCCGAGCTCCGGCCGCAGGCAGCAGGGCAGGACCACCGGGAGGAAGAGCGTCTCCGGTGCGGCCACAAGTCTGCTGTTCTCCCCGCGGAGGACGTCTCTGTCGGCGAGGCGAGTGAAAACACTGACCGGTGTCACACGTTAGTGTGTGTGTGTGTGTGTGTGTGTGTAGGTCAGGTCAGGTCAGGTCACGTCAGGGCTTTACTGCGGCGCCCCTATGACGACCAGCCACGCTGAGGCGGTACTGAAATCTGCAATGAAAAACGGACGCACAGTGCGTCGAGGCGAGTCGAGCAGGTACCATGTAATGGGGGAAAACCCGCCTTTAGTTACAAATATGACTTTAAATTAGGTTTTTCTTACTTCTGGAACAGAAACCAGTCCTAGTTCTGGACTCATCTGACTCTGGGTAAGACAGCAGAACATAAGAAATATTCTCTAACTATTGCTCTCTTTGTTTGACCTGCCCCTTTAGTACTTTATCATCAGCTTCCTTTCTTTAGGATTTGAAATAGATTTACCAAGTAAAACAAAACGACAGTTTTCACTCTGTCGGTCCGTTGCACAGACGGACAAAATGAGCCTGATACTCAGCGACGTGCAGCTTCAACTCCGTTGGCTATTGTTGCACAAATTCACATTTACAGGAAGAAAACTTTTTCACAAATGAAGGAAATGTGCTTCCCATCGATGCTCGTGGAGTTTAGAGACTGTGTTCAGAGGTTTTCAAGGGTCTCAGCTGTCGAAAGTTGCGCATGCGAGCAACTTTAATAAACACTAGAACAGGAAGTGGTCGTGCTTCTCTCTTGGTTTTTGACTCCGAGTCGGCCTACTGTACGTTTTGTTAAAGAAATTGTAAATAGCCTTGTGGAGGAAATTTCTAAGAATCAAAGGCTGTATTTTTCGCACTATTCTGCGTGTAAAAGTGTAAATAAACCGTATTTTTGTAATATTTCGGCTACCAAGAGTCGCCGTCCAGGTTGTGCTTAACTTAACGAGGGCTAAAACAAAAAAAGACTGATTTTATATTTTTGTTTTCATACATTCAAAGTGTGATTTGTATTATTTTTTTGTTGTTTTGAATATTTCATTCATTAATTCAGCCTGGAAGATGTTCTTTATGTTTGTCAGTACACTTTTGTTCCATCCTGTTGCCCTAAAACAAGGAATAAATAACAGAATTTATTTGAACTAATGCTGCAGTAAGTTCCTTTTCTTTTCTTTCTCTTGTCACTTGTTATCCTGCTGCTTTCAGTCTCTTGTGTTATGTGTGTGATTCAGCTTTATGTTCAGTAAAAACACCCTGAGGCACCGGACTGGATGGACAGGAGACACACACACACACACACACACACACACACACACACACACACACACACAATTTACAGTCCTTCCAGTATAATGCGGAGTTTTTTTGTGATTGTTTTGGGCAAAAATCCGTGATTATGCGTCACGTTTTCTTAAAAACTGCGATGAGATTGCGGGAACTTGCAAAAACTGTGGTTTCATCGCGGGGTTTGCAGCTTCTCGATGATGTTCACGTCGCGTAACTACATCACTTAATAACGATCTCATGGCAGCAGGGGAAAACGGCTGCTCTTGTGTGAAGTAAACGCAACATTTTTCTACTTTCTGCTAAGATATATGTGATTTTTTTTGCAACGAAAATGCGGGGATTATGAAATCATGGAAGCCCCGCATATTTTGCGCGGAAATCAGCAATTTATGCGGCGAAAGTGCGGCATAATTGGCTGATTATGCGTTGAATTATGCGATCGCATGATCACGTTTCTCTGGAGGGACTGAGTTTAAATGTGGGGTACTCTGGTTATAAAGTCATATCAGTCTTATTTTTTTTTTTAAAAGTCCAGGAACAGACTCATCCTTAAACTTAATTTCACA